>NC_069119.1:38365195-38665195 GCF_025612915.1 Magallana angulata | reverse complement strand
TTATAACCTTTAAACTAAAAATGTTTTGTTAATACATATAGAACAAAAGTTGTTTAGAATAACGAGAGCTTTCATTTAAAATTAAGAAAAAAGGGCTGGCCCCTATAATTAGGGGTCAGCAGCTCATACACGTATTTTTCTGATAGCAAAAATCGTTATCATTTTATGAAAAAAAATTAATTCAGTTATTGTTAATATATTAAATAATGTCATTTGGTATCAAATTAAACAAGTTCTGTGCTATATTTTTTTTCAAATTTCATAAAACAAATATGTGAGAATCGTACATGAACGAGTTAATATGTCTACACAGACACACAAGCGAACAAATGCCACATTAAGACCCAGGCATTTACTGCATTACGTTGTGTTGCGTCTTAGATAAATTGTTGTGATTCAATTTCATTTTTTTCATCTATATCATTTATGAATTCAATGAACACACATTATTTAAACGTTCTATGTGCAACTATTTGTCGGGGCGCCCCTGTTTGTAACCCCCGCGCGCGGCCGAATGTAAACAGTAACGAACGGCATTGTAGAAAAGAGAGAGCCGTAATGCAGAAGAGAAGTAGTGTATTCTTTCGGTGTACACATGCATTTTCAAGTTACTGTGAAACATATGAACATGCACAGGGAACAATACTACATATTTGTGTAAGGAGGGATATGTTCTCGTGTGAATCGTTTACGAGGAAATTCTGACAGCCACACTTCTGTCGACGATCAGCCGTTGATAAGCTACGAGTAATAAAGGAGAAAAGATGGACATTAAAGTGTGTGATTTATGTGGATGTTACTGAAGAAGGTGAGGCTTTTACTCCTTTTAAAGTTTCTTGTTAACTGGTTAAAATTTAGTATATAGTATAGATGTACATGTAAGTACGTGCACACTGTTAGATGTTTTTGTTATGGTGTGGGTGTTTGTTTACTAACGTGTAATTTTCCCATGTTTCATGGATGTTTAGACTCGCTCGAGGTTCATGGGGGACTGGAAAGGGTAACTGAATTTATCTATTTAAAAAAATAACAGATTGTGAATTTTCAACTCAAAATTCAAAGCAGGGTCTAATTAGAAACATATCATATATTCTTGTGCAGAAGACTCCAAATGTAGTCATGAATACCCTGTAGACATAACTTCAAGTAAATAAAATTGTATACTTCAGACTTCAGAGTTAAAACATGACTTTAATATCTTTATGATGCCGATCATTGTATCATTAAAGAGGTTTAGCAGACCAACGGGTACCCGGTACATGTACTTGTACATGTAGGTTACAAGTTAGAACTATGCCTACCATTCTACCAGTTCACATAATTTTTCTTGTTTAGCAGTTATGATGTGTACTTAAATTGTCCTTGTTAATGTTTTAAATGTAATTTTTTATTCTCTTTTTTTAATCTGACTACTGGCAGTACTGGCGTGCGAGCAGTTCTCGCCGAGGACCATTTCTCGCTGGTGCACTGTTACATCATATTTTCGTATATAATTTTATGTGTTGATAAAATGACGTAACAATGCACTGGTGAGAAATGGTACTCGGCGAGAACTGATCGCACGCCAATATTGATTAATTACAGACAAAATCTGAAGGTTGCGAGTGTTATTTTTTATTGAACAACATTGTTGAAAATAATTCTTTATATATGTGACGATCAGACCGGTTTGAATACCAGTGCCAGATAGCTCAGTTGGTAGAGCACCAGACTAGAGATTCAGGGGGCCCAGGTTCAAATCCCGGTTTGGTCCTTCATTATTTCTCCCATCCTGTTACAATATTGGTGTTGTGACCAACCCCTGGAACTAACAGGTTAACTTGATCCTGCCAGGGATGATCTTCGAGGGTGAAGATCATTTAAGGGGGAGGAATGTGACGGTCAGACTGGTTTGAATACCGGTGCCAGATACATGTAGCTCAGTTGGTAGAGCACTTGACTAGAGATTCAGAGGGCCAGGTTCGAATCCCACTTTGTTCCGTCGTTATTTCTCCCATCTTTTACATATACATGTATATCAGATATATGACAGATGATTAAGGTCATCACATGTTTTGCAAGGTGCAATAATTGTTAAAAACCTTTACTTTACAACAGAATACATTTAAGTGAATATTTATGTTTCTTGTTATTATTTGGTGTGGTTTTCTTGACAGTGTCGCATAAACAATTTACCCGCTCCTAAAACACAAACTTTCTTTTTGTGGATTCAGCTTACCGCTGATTGGCTGCTGTTGCAGCAGACAAATAAGATATGCACGCACAAAACACAATGAACTTATCAGAGAATGAGTTGAGTTGATTTAAACTGTTGGAATTTGGGTATTTTTTTTTAAAATGTATACTTGTGACAAAACATATATGTGGTACATACAGCTGTAGCTTTATGAAGAAAATTTTGGTTAGACCATATATACCTATCGTGCAAGTAAATGATATTTACAAAAAACTTGCAATTTATGGCGCACGAAATATATGCTAGTTTTATAAAGATTGACATACATGTAATGTACCACATTCTTTGAAAAATAATCTATTAAAAATTCTTCATTAAGTTTACTCTTACATGTTTTATGCTTATTACACGTAGTATTGTTTTTAAAACATGTAATTTATAAGAAAATAAACAAAAACCCTCGCTAAATTTATTTGCAAAAAAAAAAAACACAGTAGAATTGATAAAAAATTGGATACCAGAAGCTAATACCAGTACATGTACTTTGACGCTGTTCGGTGGGTAATATTCGTTTGTAATTTACGAATTGAAATATTGACTGTTGCACTACAAGTACGGTAATAAACTCTCTCTCTCTCAAACTCTCTCTCTTTCTCAATTTGATAAGTGTTTATACCTATGAAAATTTTTTAATATTATATTATGACTTGATATGCAAATTTTTGATCTTGTACTGCCTAAATGTTATGTCATGTATTGGGATATGTCATACTTATTACACTGCATGGTCAGTGTATTTTTTACAGAAATACTATGCATATGTTAATGTAAACACAGCTATTACTAGTACATGTATGTAAACACAGCTAATTATTTTTTTTATTTATTTCAGCTCAAAACAGACTCTTGTTACCACATGGCTTTTACCGGTACCTGTTGATTCTTGTGGGTCAGCTCCTGAGATTAACCTGTAACCTCTATCCACATGCATATTCCTTGTGTTCTACAGACTATTTACCGGTAATTCAAATTAAATCCGATAATGCATGAACAATAATGGAACTTGAAGAAAGCATCATGCCATGTTGTGGTTTGTGTTTGATAAGAAATTATGAAAACAAAATTAAGGCTGTTTAAAGAAATTCATAATTGCTGTGAAAATTTGTTTTTCAATAAAAGTATACAATTATGTTTCCTTTATTTTTTATTTCATAAAGATATTTAGATGTGTTTACATAATTGAAACCCCCCCCCCTATTTGATTGTCTGCATTAAGATTACATGTAGGATATGTAAATGTACATTTGACTTTGAAATAACATCTGCTATGATAATTACTTTTGAAATGAACAAGAAACAACCTATTTCTACCTCTAAGGTATATATGCATAAAAAAGTAGAAAAACATGTCAAATTTGAACATTTTTCATTGAAATCAACTCTGTCTCCAGCTACCTGGGTGTGTTTGAATTTAATTCTAATTTAAGGCAGATGTCTAACTTGTAGGTTGTAACTTACTGTTTTTAGCATGGTTAGAAGAAGACTAGAAATCAGAATAGATTAGATATTCACTAAATATGATTGGTAGCTTACTTTTTTCATGAAAACAAGAAATCACAAGCAGGACAGCTGTCTATTTGTTAATTAAAATGGTACAAATCATACAATAAACAAATAAAGATCAAATTTTAGAATCATTGATGATTGTTTTCAAATATGTGTGAGAAATGACTCAAGGAAATTGCCACACGTTTCATAAAATTAGGTAAAACATTTCAAACCATGACTTTTTATGAAAATCAAAAGATTGGGGGGTGGGGGGTATACATGTAAGGGTATTTCTAAGTGATGTGAAGCTTTTATCATGATTATATCATGTAGGCATATGTTGTATTGAATAAGGTTTCTTTTTAAAGGTGGTTGAACAAAAGTTGACCTCTATAAGGTCAGGTAAAGATGTTTTACTATGGAGAACCCTGTAAATCTGTGTTTATTAAAGGAAATTGGAAATGGTGGGTTCACTTAAATGGCCATATTTTTATTAAACCTCAATGGAATTGGCAATATGTGGTATTCTTTTTCTCAGAATTGCATTAGCTTTCTTATTCTAAGACAAACCGTCTTTTCATAAAAATGTTAGTGTACTAAGTTAAAGGTACAAGGAACAGTTTCGGATAAAGTACCGTCAATATTTTTGTAAAATTGAGAGTGACTGTACTTGAAGGTTTATTATTGTTGCGTAGATTCATGAAATGAATTTTAATGATTATCAATAGTTAGAGGGATGTCTCTTGTTGGAATTGGTAAGCAATATTAAGGCCCCTAATTTTAAGTACATGAGAAGCAGAAATAAATTGTGAAACTTGCGGCTATGACAGATATGTTGACTTTACAGTGAAATTGAAGGTTACAAACGGGAGGTTATATAACATGAAATGTAGGTGGATGGGATATTATATACCTATTTAGTATTTACTGGGTATGAGGACAATAGCAAGTTTATTGTCCCCCAAGACAGCAACTATTTAATGAGGCAAAGCCAAGGGAAATAGTTACTGTGGAATGGGACAATAAACTTGCTTTTGTCCGAATAGTCAGTTAATTGGTATTTCATTATACAGAAAACTTTATTTGTCAGGGATGCAAAATTTCTTGATGATAAACAAAGTAGAGTTAAATCAAACTTTGTATTTAATGCGGCGATCTTATTAAGTCAGAGGTGTTCCGAGTTTAAGGTGATATGGGACACTTCCATGTTGTGACGTATTGTTTATCGAAATAAACAATAAAATAAAGTGTAATTATATAAGTACATGTAGTTTCTTTTCAAAAATGGTCCCCTAACTCCTTAGCACAGTGGGTTAGAGGGTTTACTAGGAACCTGTAAGTCATGAGTTCGAATCCCGCTGGGGTTTTTACAATTTTTACCTTTTCAAATATTTTTAAAAGCTATTTTTTGGTTAAATATTGTAAAATTTGAAAATTGTAAACCGGTGAAAATTTTTCAATTATATAGTACTTTAATCCACATTAATATCGACAGATGTCCCATACCACCTTAAAAAGGAGGGAAATCAAATTCTGCTGATGAATGGTTTTGATGACTATTCACCATGGGCAGATAGCATGGATACTATTTTAAATTAGATAAAAAGGCATGTTTATGCGGGCGCCTTCTAGTGATCAATTTGTCCGTCTGTCCATCCGAGATGGCTTGACAGGAGCATAGCTTCTCTCCCCTTGGCCCAATCTGGCTCATACCTCATCCACAGGGTTCCTTTGGTTGAAGGATGTGCAGTGACCTTGAACCATGTTTTTAGGTATAAGGTTAAGGTCATAGCAGAATTATATATATAAAATCCTTGTCTGGGGCATATCTTTTTTCCCTTTGGTCCAATCTGGCTAATACTCACAGAGTGTCTCTATGGTTAAACGATGTGCAGTGAACTTGCATGAAATTTCTAGGTAACGGGTGAAGATCATATCGGATCATGCAAAAATCCTTTTTTGAGAGCATATATAATTTCTACTAACCCCTATTTGGCTCAGACTTCACATAAGCAGAGCTTTTGAGTAAAGGGTGAAAGGGTGTGTAGTGACCTTGAACCTATTTTCAGTGAAAAGAAACTGTGAAGGTCATACCAGAATTATATTTTTAAAAATCCTTGTCCGGAGTATATCTTCTCTCCCTTTGCTCCATTCAGCCTCATACTTCACCCTCATGATGCCTTTGTTCAAAATATATGCAATGACCTCGAATGATATTTGTAGATGAAGAGTCAAGGTCATATCAGATCACACAAAAATCCATATTTTAAGAGCATAGATATACTCTCCTTTTAGCCCCTATTTGGCTAATATTTTACCTTTACAGAGTTTATTGGTTAATGGCGTGCAGTGACCTTGAACCAAGTCTGTCAATGTGAAGGTCATAGCAGATCTTTTTAAAATTAGTTTTAAATAGTAGATTATTTTCCAAATATGCTTAATCTTGGTCAGATTGAACAAAAATGCATGTATGTTAGGGGGAATGAAATTGAATTAAAAGTTCTATGCCAGCTGGAAAAATTTCAAGTTATAGGTCAAGGTCAAAGCAGAATTCTCTGAAATAACATAAGCGGGGCCCTTTGAAATGTTCACCATTTCAATGTTGTCTGGTTCATAGTAATTTTACATAGAAAATATTCACAGAAGTACAGTAAAGTAAACTTTACATCGATAAGTTTCTGACAATTAATGACGCAACGAGCACACAGTACGAAAGGTCAACCTTTTGAAAAGCAGTGAAGAGGAAAAGTTGCTCAGAATTATGTTTTAAACAAAATTGATTTTTTACATAGATTTTAATTTTGCATTCTGGGTTAAGAAAAAAGATGTTAGTTCAAGGTAAAGTAAACTTGTACCTAAAATGAAGTCAAATTTGTTAAGTCGTACTTAAAAACACATTGTTTTTTTTTGTTAAGTCGTTCTTGAAATGGTTAAGGGTTTTTGGTTAAGTCGTACTTAAAAACATTCGGATCATGTTAAGTTGTACCAAGAATCATTCGATTTTTTTTTATCATTTTGTACTTAGGTTTCTTTGTTTCTAGATTAAGAACTCTGCTTCTTAGACGTACTTCTAGCGTTGCTTTCGACATAAGCGGAAAACCCACTCGTTGCTTTGCAACGAGCTTTGCTCTAGTTATTAGTAGAATTCAAAGGTTTTGGATAATACAAAATTTAAAAAAAAATCAAGAATATTGTGTCATTTATTTCAAGAGATGAACAAATTCAAGAGATGAATTAACAAGAGTTGAATAGAAAACATTGTTTACTGAATATCTTTGCAAGAGTTGAGCAATTCAGTGGAAGCAAGAGTTGACATATTGTATGAAAAAAAGATGGTGTCAAAAATATATTACAAGAGCTGAACAAAATCAGGAGATGAATTAACAAGAGTTGATCTTTGCAAGAGTTGAGCAATTCAGTGGAAGCAAGAGTTGACATATTGTATGAAAACAAGATTGTGTCAAAAGTATATTACAAGAGCTGAACAAAATCAGGAGATGAATTAACAAGAGTTGAATAGAAAACACATTGTACATACTGAACATCTATCATGCAAAAGTTGAAAAATTCAGTGGAAACAAGAGTTGACATATTGTATGATTTGCTAAGAAATCAACAATGATTATCATAGAAAATGTTGAGACAATCAATGATCTTTCAAGGAATCATTTTATTTTGAGAGTTATACATGTAGTAGTATATATTATGTTGTCTATTATTGCATTGTTTTACTCGGTTAATCAGTAGGGAATGTTATTTGCAAGTATGTTTAAATTTAATGGCAACCTGTTTTAAATTAGTACATGATGGGGGAAAAACTCAAAAGCTGGCAACAATATTGCAATTAATAACTTTTTAATGATATGATAAATAAGGTGTCGCAAGGTTTTTAAAGAAATTTCTCAGATCAAGATGGAAAATTTCAAGAGAAAAAACAATAAGGAACAACATAAATCAAGAAAAAGAATAAGGAAAAGTGAGATAATAATAGAAAAATGTGTTACGGCTAACTTTCATCAAGGATCAAATTGTTTTTCTGAGGAAAGCAGAGGTAGGCAATGTGTAGCAAATTCACTTCTTTGTATTGTTCATAAAGAAATAAATAACAAATCATTAGAAGTGTGGACTCCAGAGGATACTCATTTTGTGCTACAAAAGGGTGACTTGATGTACAGACATGTCAGAATTTCATGTAATCATTCATATCTCCATCCACAAGATTTGCCTAATATTTTTCTCCTCCAGGAAAAAATAACACATGTATCAATGACAAATGTTTATTCTGGAGATATGATTGATGGTTTTCAAGACAATGGTCCTTACCTTTCACTTGCTTCTGCCTTGAATCTCTGTTTTGCAAATCAACAGATGGGAGGTGGTGCAATTTTCACATGCAAAGGCAGTGCAGTTGCAATATTTACAATGAATTCAAAGTTTTATCTGTTTGATCCTCATGCACGTGATAGTGAAGGCAATGCTAATCCAGACTGTAGCGCTGTTTTATTGACAGTATGTGGATTTTCAAACTTTCAAAAGCTATTGAAAAAGGTATACCAGATTAATGGAAGCTCACCTTTTGAGCTGCACAGGGTTATAATAAAGCAAGGTAAAAAAAGCAAAAGAGAGAAATTGTTGAATTTGGATGCTGAAATGAGTGAAACATGTAACATCACAAGAGATGAACCCGAATGTAACAGTTCATTATGTGATAACAACCTCTCAAATATTTGTGGTTTACCAAAAAATTGCAATTACGACAAAATGATAAGCAAATTTCATGCCTCTGTGAATACTGGTCCAAGTTGTGTTTGTAAAACCTGTTGTCAAACTTGGTTCAAACATTCAGTTAGAAAAGCTACTGGAATACCCGAGCATGTTCTCTGTCAATATGACATTCAAAAGTGTGATATAATTTGCAACACTTGTCATAAATATTTGAAAGAAGGGAAAGTCCCACCATGTTCTTTAATGAATGGATTTAGTTTTCCTAAAAGACCACCTGAGTTGGACCTGACTCCATTAGAAGAACGACTTGTTGCTCCGAGAATACCCTTTATGCAGTTGAGAGAAAAACCCAGAGGAGGACAGTTAAGCATAACTGGCAATGTTGTAAATGTTCCTGCTGATGTTGCCACAACAATTCAGAAACTCCCAAGGCTTCAAAGTGAAGATGAAACAATACCTTTGAAGTTCAAGCGAAATTTGATGTTTAAGCATTCAATATCGTTTGAAAATGTACGTCCTAATAAAGTATTAAATGCAGCTAAGTGGTTATTACAAAATAGTAGTTTATTTCAAGCAGAGGGAATTGAACTGAATGAAGACTGGGAATTGCAGTGTTCTGATACAGAAGATGACAGTGAAGATATTTGTAGCACTGATGCAAGGGACAGTATTGAAGATGACTGGACCGAAGAAGTGAATGTAGATGACCGACCAACAGGCAATATGGATAGTGTTATGCAAAGTGTAGACTTCAGAGGATTTAATCAGATTTTAAGTGTTGCACCTGGTGAATGTAATAGCCCATTAAGTATATTTCAGGACAAAAATGCAGAATTTTTAGCATTTCCTGTCATATATTGTGGCGAAGCAAGAGCAGATAATAATACCAGAAGAGTTCCAGTGCATTACAGTAGTATTTGCAAATGGGAATTGAGAAATGTGGATAGACGGTGTGCAAAATGTATTCCTAATTTGTTTTTTAAGCTGAAAAAACTACAGCTTAAACAAATTCAGGACAAAGTGATGCTTGCAATGAGAAAATGTAAACTTCAAGGGAAGAAATATACAGCTGCTCAAATACTTGACTCCCAAACAGCAGATTCAATAGTTCGTGTGAATGAAGGATTTCATGTCCTTCGATCTTTGCGTGGCTCACCACCCTATTGGGAAAAAGCTAAAAAAGATATTTTTGCCATGATTCGCCAACTTGGAATACCCACATGGTTTTGTTCCTTTTCTGCAGCAGAAACTAAATGGATTCCCCTTTTGAAAACTTTAGGTCAGTTAGTTGAAAATATGTCTTACACAGATGAGGAAATAAGTAGCATGAGTTGGGAACAGAAAAGTAAATTAATTAAATCTGACCCAGTCACATGTGCAAGATACTTTGATTTTAGATTTCAAAAATTTTTTGCTGAGGTTTTATGTCACCAAACACATCCTATTGGTATTATTGAGGACTATTTCTATAGGATTGAGTTTCAGCAACGAGGATCACCTCATGTTCATATGTTGGTGTGGATAAAAGATGCCCCTACAGTTCAAGAGAACACATATGAAGAAGTTGCAGAATTTGTTGACAAGTATATAACTTGTGATGCACAAAGTGCAGATCCTCACCTGATAAATTATCAAACTCATCGCCATGCAAGAACTTGCATGAAGAAGAACAAACCAATTTGCAGATTCAATTTTCCAATACCACCAATGCCTTACACTGTTGTTTTATCACCTTTAGAGGAGGAGGATGAACATTACACTCAAGCAGCTACAGACTACCAGAAAGTTGTAGAATATCTCAATTCTTCTAGTTTCAAAGAATATCAGGCTGAACTATCATTTGAGAGTATTTTGTCACAGTTGCAAATAAATTTAGAAAGATACATCCATGCCTTGAGGTCTTCTCTTAATCAAGAGAAAATTTTTCTAAAAAGAAAACCAAATGAGGTAAGAATAAATGCGTTCAACAGTGAACTCTTAAAAAGCTGGCAAGCAAATTTAGATATTCAGTTTATTACAGATGGATATGCTTGTGGTACATACATAGTGTCATACGTTTCAAAGGGTCAAAGAGGAATGTCAAATCTGTTGCGTCAAGCTTGTGAAGAGGCTAGACAAAATGATTCAAATATTCGTCAACAAGTTAGACGTATCGGCAACAAATTCCTGTCACATGTTGAAATTGGAGCTCAAGAGGCAGCATACCTAGTCCTTCAAATACCATTACGTCATACATCAAGATCAGTCACTTTCATTAATACAACTCCTATTGAGGACCGTGTTGTGTTATTGAAATCAATGCATGCATTAGAAGAGCTAAAAAATGATAGTACTGATGTTGAATCTGGTAACATCGTAAAATTGTACCAACAAAGACCAAAGATATTAGAAGGAATTTGTCTTGCAGACTTTGTAGCATGGTTTCAAGTAAAGTATAAAAAAGAGAATGAAAGGAACACTGCAAGTACTTGTGATGAATTGCCTGAGGATGTAGCAGATGATATTTGTTCAGATGATTCAATCACTATTTCAACAGAGTCGTGTGAATTTGCTCAAAGTTATTTATTTAGAAATGGAACAGAAATTGTTAAAAGAAGCAAACCTCATGTATTAAGGTGGGTTAACTTTGATAGGGAGACAGACTCAGAAAAGCACTACCAAGAGTTATTGATGCTGTTCACACCTTGGCGAAATGAAGAAAAAGATTTGGTCAATGTAACGCGATCCTTTGAAGAAAGATACATAGAGTTTAAAGCAGACATAGATAAAAAACTTCAAAAATATCAGCATGGGGGACAAATTGTGGCTGATGTGGAAAGGGCTCTTCATGGTATTGATGCAGAAGATTTGTGTGTAGATTTTGTGGCACCAAATAATGAACATGAAGAAGAACTAGATAGGGAAAAGGAAACAACACTCTCAGAACAATGGGGCTGTTTTGACCCAGGAAAACAGGCACCGTTGTATGATATAGGACTAGAATTTGGAGTTCAGAGAAAACAAATTGATGAAGAGGATATCACACAATTCGGTGAAATGAATGATTTTTCATATAGAGAAATGATAAGGGACCTAAATGAACAACAGAAAGAGTTTTTTAACCACGTATTACACTGGCTGAAGACAAAAACAGAACCCTTATATGCTTTCTTATCTGGAGGGGCAGGTGTCGGGAAAAGTGTTCTCACAAGAGCTCTTTATCAGGCTTTGTTGAAATATTATTCTCATCGTATTCATGAAAATCCAGACAATATACATGTTATGCTTTGTGCACCAACAGGAAAAGCTGCCCATAACATCAATGGAACAACACTCCACTCTGCTTTCTGCATTCCAGTTGGTAGAGGATTTGCATACAAACCTTTAGACATGCAACAGTTAAATACTTTGCGTACAAAGTTCATATCTCTAAAGGTAATTTTCATTGATGAAATTTCAATGGTTGGACACAATATGTTCAATTTCATCAATCTCAGACTACAAGAAATAAAAGGTTGTACTTTACCATTTGGTGGAACAAGTATTGTTACTGTTGGTGATCTATTTCAGTTAAGACCTGTTATGGACAACTGGATATTTACTCAATCAATCAAAGGGTATGGACCACTGGCTGCAAATTTATGGAGAGACAACTTCAAGTTGTTTGAATTAACTGTAATCATGCGTCAAAGAGATGACAAAATTTTTGCAGAACTTCTCAATAGAATACGAGAGGGAAATCAAACTGAGGAAGATCTGAGTTTATTAAAAACTTGTGTTAAGGAAGAATGTCAAGAGATCTCAAATGTACCTCACTTGTTTACCACAAGAAATGAAGTCACACAGTACAACTATGACATTTACAAGAAAGCTGATAATTCTGAAAAAGTGTGCATCAAAGCTATTGATTGGGTCATTAGTTCATGTGATGAAAATGTGAAAGCAAAAGTCTTGTCTAGAATTCCAGATGATTATGCCAAGACTATGGGCTTGTCTGCAGAATTGTTCTTAGTCATAGGAATTGCTGCAGAAATAACGAGCAATGTAAATGTTCAAGATGGAATCACAAATGGAGCATCCTGTGTCATTAAACAATTTGACTACCGTGTTGAAGGATCAACTAGATGTAGCATAATTTGGGTTCAATTTGATGATGAAAAGATTGGTAGAGAGATCCGAACACAGTATAAAAGATTGTATAAAAGTGGCATAGAGAAAAATTGGACTCCAATTTTGGAAATTACAAGGTTATTCAAAATTCAATACTATGGCACTTATCAAATAAAAAGAAAACAATTTCCACTAAGATTAGGTGCAGCAAAAACAATTCACAAGGCTCAAGGATCAACTCTTAAAGCTGCTGTTGTGCATTTTGGTACCAGAAAAAATGATCACATGCATTATGTTGGATTAAGTAGGGTGACTCATATTGAAAACCTGCACATTATCCAACTTAATGAAAATAAAATAAAACTGTCATCTTGTGTTTTGGAAGAAATGACCAGGCTTCGAGAACAAGCTACAATAAAATGTTGTGTGCAAAACTTGGTAGAACGAAATGCAGAAACCACTGTGTTTTCCTTTTTCAATATAAGATCACTTCATAAACACATAGATGATTTGAAAAAAGATTTCAATCTCCTTACTTCGGATGTTTTAGCTTTATCAGAAACCCGTCTCAAAGAATCAGATAGAGATGAAAGTTTTTCACTACCAGGGTATACTTTGTACAGATTTGATCATCCATGCAACAGTGAACAAAGATCCTCATATGGCCTTGCTCTCTATATTAAGGACCAACTTGAAATTCTTGATTGCAGAAGAGAAATGTTTGATAACATCCAAGTCTTCTTGATTGATGTGATATTGTGCAATGGAAAATCAGTGAAGTTAATTTTCATGCACATTCCACCTAAAGAGAATTTTACGGTGTTAAAGAATGTCCTTTCAAGCGTATTCGAACAATATCTTAGAATGTACTTAAATCCTATCATAGTGACAGGAGATTTCAATATCGACAATCTTTCGACCAATTCAGAAACCCTTGTTCAGTTTATGTCAGATAATTTGAAACTTCAACACTTGCCTACTAATTCTACAACTGATTATGGTTCAGCTTTAGACCACTTTTACACCAGTTTTGCCCAGTCTGACATTGAAGGGTGGGGTACACTAGAATCTTATTATTCGGATCATAAACCTCTGTATATTACATTAAAATGATTTTACTCTTGTTAAATATAATCCATTGAGATTCAAAACCCAGTACAAAAAAGTATATATCAAAACATTTTATATGCATCAATATGTGGTTATTGTTTTTAATCAAAAATTGATATCCTTTATATATTTTTAGATGTTGACGGTAACAAAATTAAAGGGAAACAAAGGAGCAAAACCCTACTCACTTCCACTAAAACTTAAAGTGTGTGCCATTGGTATTACTCAAAAGTATGTAACAGATGGAGAGAAAAAGGAATACACAGTCGGCGGATTAGCTGACACAACTGATGCCATCAAGGGAATGGTGTATGACTCTTCGAAACTAAACAACATGCAAGCATCAGCCACCATCATTCTAATGAATTACATACTCAAGAATGAAAATGAAGGAACAGTTGTAATCACAAAGACCACAAAAGTCTTGAAAACGGCGCAGATGGATGTGCCAGAACATCTGATAGAGAAGGGGGCAGCCATCGCAAACCCACCCCCTGCAGCAACTCTTGCCCTCAGAGATGTTAAGAGATCCCCTGTCAAGACACTAGTCTCTGTGAAGGGGAGAATCATTTCGGTAAGCTTAATTATATTTAAATATACTAGTTATATATTTATGCTTAGTCTTTGCATGATTATGTATTATTCATCAATTAAAAAAAATATTGTTAATCATTATTAAGTTTATCTTGCATTCTGATACACTGTACATAATGCATATTGGTATAGTTCTAAGAAAATGAAGAAAAGGAGTTTCCGATTGATTTAATCTTTAGGGATATTAGTACATTTTAATTCAGAAAATAATTCGACTTTGTTATAAATAATTCTTAATATCAAAATTGCAGTTTCACTGAAAAACAATACATGCATTTGTGCAAGCATTTGCTTTTATTACTATTATTTGTGTTTGCAAAATGCTGACAAATTTGACAATGTTACCAATATTTAATGATTTAATGATTTTTATTTTTGACTTTTGAATGATTGTAGGAGGACATGGCAAAAACTGTGAAAGTACGTGGACAGGATGTCACTGTCAAGACTGTTAGCCTTAAAGATAATACAGACACCATTAAAGTCTCGCTCTGGAGGGATTTGGCAGAACCATCATTTGTTGGAAAGTTTCTCCAGATGACAAATGTGGTTGTGACTGCATTTAATGATGAAATCTCAATATCTTCAACCTCCAAGACTGATTTGAAGGTAAATTATTTGAAATAAACAAGTTTTCATCCTAAGACTGTTAAAAATCTTGATAATTCAATCTCTATTACTATTTTTTCAGATAGAAAATTGAATTTGCTGTTGTAAACTAAATTTTGTTTATGCTGTATTTTGATAATTTTTGAAAAATATATTTTCAATAACTCTGTTATCTAATTGCAGGAATGTGATGTCCCAATGACGGTAGTAAAGGGATCTGCCATTGGATTTGAAATGAAAGAACTAACTGTGTCGATTTTGTTGTGCAATGGAGATGAGTTTCAAGAACTCGAAGCACCAGTTCAGATGATAGCAGACACTCTGAGTTGCCAACTTGAGGATATTGAAGAAAATTTGCAGAACAGAATACCTATGAAATGTGTGTTTAAGATCAAAGACACCACCATTCATATTATTGATCAAATGGAGAAAGAGGACTGAACAAAGATATAAAGTTCATTCAACCAATGCAAAATTATGATGTTTTGAAATACACCAAATTATTTCTTGATGTGTAATTCAAACCACATTATGAAATTATGTTTGTTTTCTGACTTACCGGTATATTGGTGTTGTACTATTTACCATCTTTGATTTAAACTCATTTCATCAATTTAACTATTTGGTGTTGTAAATAGACCTATACATATTTTATAAAAAGTTAAGAAACACATGTTTATGAGATTTTTTAATTGTCAAGTCTTATGTATCAGTATTTTTCTTATTGCCATTTTTTTTTTTGGCTATAATTGTATTTTTTCTACAACTTTAGAAGAATTTTGTGTCATATTCTTCACTGCCATTCTTTATATGTTTATAAGCAACGTATAATCCTATCTTTGTGCCAAAATGTGTTCTAGTGAATATATACACAGTGCCAACATTTCAGGGATAACATGTCTGTGTTATGACATGCTTCTTTCCTTTCCTTTTGTAAAACGTAAATGTACATAGAACTATTTCTGCATTATATAAGCTACATGTATTCAACCCAAGACTTGGCAGAACTTGTCCGAATTTAAGATTCCTTTCCAAAATGCTGTATTTTTTTGCTTTTCTTAATCTTTACAAAACATTTATACCCTCATTATGTTTATTTTAGAGAATTTAAAATTCTCATTTTTACTGTCTATCATGAGCAATGCTGCTTTTAGCCTTATTGAAAAGGTTTGTACATAAACAGACATGTTGTCTGTCTCTTGTAATTTTAATGCAACAATCAAATTCACAAGCCTTTATACTACCCTTTTTTTTTATTGTCCCCCTTTGCCTTCTATTGACCTGAAATCCAATTTTGATGACAACCCCATAAAATGTGTCGTACTTTTTTTGCACTTTTAATGTTTTGGTATTTAACTCCAATGACCTCTTCATAACAAAACATTGTCTCTTATGTAAATAACTTTATAGCTTTTCCTTGTTTTTACATTTTTTTTATTTCCATTCTTGCTTATGTTTATATGTTTTGCTTTTATAATTACATACCAAATAGAAACTTTTGTAATTTGTGGTTGTGAACAATGTACTTCTGATTGTTACTTCTTTTCTTAGTATTGAAAGACTGTAATTTGTACATAAAATGATAGTTTCCACTTCTGGTATTGAAATGACTGTAGTTTGTAGATTTTCTTGTCGCATGTTTGGTCGTCTGCAATCATTTAGAACTATGGTAAATTAGATTTTTCGTTTATGCTCAAATACATAACAGTATACTCTTATTGTGTTATCCATCTGCAACATCACTTTGTCTAGTGTTGACAACCAAAATATTTGATAACTTAGTGTTTCAGAGCTAAAGATCAGACTTTCTAACAAAAAAATTGACTCATTTTGGATACCTGTTTCTTAAAAATTTAATTAAATCCATTAAGATTCTCTACATGTAAGACTGCTTTATTTTGATATAATATAAACAACCTGATGTCTAATGACCATTTTACCTCAGCTTGTACATTTTGCAATGCATAATTTGATCTTTAGCATTAAATACAGCATAAAAACCATATTATCATTGTTGTTCCTTTGTATCAGAGGGGAAAATTATCTTAAATGAATGTGCTTTTTGTTCCAAGCAATAAAAACTTAACTTTTCAATACAAAATGTATGGAACACCAGGCTGACTGTTAGAGTTAAGTAATAAGGCATTCAATTTTATCTGGTGAATTTTAGAGATGACAGAAATTGCATTTTATAGATATTTGAACATTATAATTGGTTCTCTTATTTGAATATCATTAGACTCAAAAGTTATTTATTTCATTAATTAAAGCATTTATAGGACCATGGCAAAATCAAATTATAGCGACTTTCAGCAATCTGTTATGTATTGCATTACTCAATGTCTTTAAGGGTCTTGGGTCCTCAGTCTAAGTGAATGTTCTCATTTTAAGATGTCTGTACTCCAAACATTAACTTTGACTTAAATTATTCAATGTGTACTATAGGCATTTTACAAAATTATGACAAATTTCATTGAATAAAAAAAATAAAATAAGATAAAAGTACTAATCAACACACATTATTCATTAATCTATCTCAGACATCTGGTCTGGACTTTATTGAATGAGTTGATGTATAATTGAATTGCATTTACAATCTCATTGCGTTAAACGTCACCTCGTTTCAGTACTTTCAGTACTTTGATTCTTCTTTCTGCACTACCTCAAAACGTGGTGCGCGCCGAACACGATTCCGGTTGTGCCCGCACACAGTTCTGGTACACTTCATTGGGTAGAACACGTCCGGAGCATTCCGAACTGACGAAAGAAATACACCCTGGGTATTTATTTTATTTACATATCTTCAAGTAATTGCTTTATTTTGGCCACGAAATTTGAGGAATTATCGATACCGGGCTACTTAACGCAGTTGACTAGTACATGTATAGGCCTACTGATGTATCACTTTATTCAGTTATTTACAGTGTGCAAACTTAACATATAGACTTATAAAATGATACCACTCTGTAATGAAACCACAAACTACGGGGACTCAGAAATTGAGAGGATGTAGATATTTCCTCTTTCCTGTAAAATCTACTTTCGTTTTGGGAGGGTCGAGACAAATCGCCAAATTGAAATTATTCTCTTTTGAGTTGTGGGAGGTATAACAAAAAATGAAAGCAAATAAGATATAGAATGATTTTATTATTCAGTTACAATTTTTTTTTAATGCATGACCGCTTATGTCATTAAAAATTATCTGAGTTCCATACAGAGTTTTGTCACTCAGTTGAGTTGAGTTACTTTGGTGTTCGTGGCACACTTTTTTGAGTCGAAACTCAGTAGAGTAAAATAAATATTACTCTACTCAGATTTGAGTTGAGTAAAATTCAACGTTCGTGGCCCCGGGGCAGGTCTAGGCAACCTCCGTTTTTGGAGGATAGATGTTTGCGCCCCCTGGTGGATCTTTTCAGATGAAGGCAATTAACTCTGTTTTTACAAAGGGAGTTAACTAAGAATAAAATATAATTATTGGACAATAAAAATATCACCTTATTTAGCTATTAATAATTATAGCGAGCACAGCTTGCCGGCGCAAAGCGAGCTCTACCGGCAAGGCGTGTGTGAATAGAAAATTCGGACTATTTGCACATCTCAGCTATGTTAAGGGCGTCCTTAAAAAAATAGCGATATTTATCACATGAAATGTAAGCCTTTGAACAATCTTGGTATTCTACTCCAAAAAATTGTTAAACAAAGTGATATTTTATCGATTATACAAATTAAATAATTTGTTATCGCATGAGCAATTTTTGAGTCTCTTGGGAATACCCTGTCACGTGATACTGCTAAAAATAGATGAACCAGGAATAATACGAAAAAATGCAAAGTGCAAGGGCATAACATAAACAAATTTAGTTATTTCTGTTTCTAACTTGTAAAATGAACCTTCAAAATTTCGAAAAGTGCTGGGAGCTTAAAATATTCAAGTAAGAACAATTATTAAATTCAATGTAAACAGTGTATGAACAGCAATTTACAGGGATTTCCCGCAATTAACGCTTATTTATATCAAATGCGTAGCGATTTCATACAGCTCCCAGCACTTTTTGATATAATGGGGATACAATGGTAAGACATGGAAATTTTCAATATATTTGATCAAGTGTATGCCCTTGCACTACTGCATTTTATCTGACCCATTTCACTTTCAGCGTCATTTGCGTGAAATTCAAACGCAATACTGACTAAGATCATGATTTTAATTTTCATTCTTAAAATAATTAAACGCTGTGAATTTCACTAAAATAATGTTAAAATGTTGTTTCTGTTCACACCAATCATCATTACAAAATTGTTGAAATTGGAAGAAAATAATTTCATCAGTTGCCTCTATTTGGGAGGGGGGGGGGGTGTAAGTGATGAGTTTGTAATTTACACATTTATGTTTCATAATGATTTATGTTACTATGCTGGTGAATAAATTCTTTTAATGTATAATCAGGTTTACTTGTATTATAATTGATATTTTAGTACTAATTAAAGAAAGCAAGAAGAAACAATATATCAATATAACCAAGAATTTATTTTAATAATCAACTTTACAAATACTATAGAGATTGATTTTCTGTGACAAACTGTTCAAGAAGACTAGTGTTTTCTGATTTTTAGTATTTTTCAGTCATAATGTGGAATTTATGGAAATTGACAATTCTTCTTGCACACTACATGTTCTTCTCTTCTGTCTTTTTGATATTAGGAGGTAGTCCAGTTGATCAGAAAACCAATACCTGAAATGATGAATATATATCAATTCCAAATTTCATTTCAATAGATTAGATATCAATGCAAATTATTATAATAGGTTACATTAGTATCATTATCAAAATGATATTTAAAAACAACAAACTACACATGAAGTTGAAGTTAGTGAGTAAAAGAAATATTTATATAGTACCTACTTTTTATCAACATCCCAACAAGTGTTTTCAGTGGACCATCTACTGCCTAAGTAACCCTGAAAATGAATAATGTGTCATAAATAGCTAGCTATTGTGTTAAAGATAACATGAAAATGAAACAATACTCTATTATAGGGCATATTAATGGCGGTTTCAATGTCAGTGATATTACAACAGGCATAATCAAATGTTTATTCTCTAAAATGTGTGGAAATTCAGTTTGAACACACTTTAATTTTGTCTTAAATAAAATTAATTAGATCTTCATAAAAGAAAACTGAATAAAATAACACATTTCGATTTACTTAAACAACATTACAATCTTGTCTATAATCATTCCAGATCCTCACAGTAATCTTTGTAGTGCTAGCACATACAGTGTTTGGCCATGGACTTTTTATTGTGTACTTTGAACATGGAGGAAATGCGATCTAATATTATCGCGATATGAGACCAGTAAAAAGCTACAATGAGCCTCAATGCTCTTTATGATCAAAACTAGCGAAATGCAGAACAATTACTTTGCCTGACTGAGTCACCAAACTGATGTTTGAACACAATATTACATGAAAAACAAATGTAAACAAGTAAACAAAATCGAAGCCGAGGAATTTCACTTCGTTTCCGTTCCATCCAACAATATTAGGTAAATAAAACAATATCTATGGGAAGTACAGATAAATCATACCTTGTTCAGTTGAATCCTATGCCGATTTTTGTCCACGCTGGTTGTAAACGAGTTAAATTCCGAGATATATCACTGAAGTCCACATGTTTATTCCGATCACAGCTGCAAGCGCCGATGTGACGTAGTCAACCTCGACACGTCATCAGACGACTTAGGAATTTCATGATTTCGCGAGATATAAAGAATAGTTTATGATTTTATTTCAGTACACCTTTCTTGAACCATTCAAACCCAATCATTAATCATATTCATTTTGGTAGATGTTTGTTAATTACCGAAATACCCATATCTCGTAAAATCTCATGAATAAGGGGCGGGGCTTATGCAAATTTTTCTAAATCACACGTGGTAGAATTCTTAGACCTTCCTTAACATAGCTGAGATTCATTCAACAGATTTTTTTGGCGTCAGTAAATCGGACCAGTAATGCCTTGTTTTAATCGTCCCAGTAGTTCCCTGTAATTATGGTTTCCCATTTCACACTCTCAAGAGAACAAGATATGAGACTATGTACATGCATTGTAAATATACTGCTGACACAACGCAAATTCCATTACATAAGAGTAATGGAGTTATCGTCCTTTCGAATGACGTCACAATGGATTTCTTACACATTGATCCGACATAATTTTTCGGCGTCAGTAAATTTCGACCCACAATGCAATTCCTCAATGTCGGTCGATCTCACTAGTCTGGATACCATCTCGCGAGAATTTGAGAAACAGATAAATTATGTAATTTCAAGAACATCATGCTTTTAAGTAAACAAAATAGTATATTTCACGTAGTTTTTTTTTTCCAGAGTGTTTTTAAAGAGACAGACGACACTTGACGACGTGAACTTTGATGTCAAAATAAGGGGAAATTACTCTAAGTTGTTATTGTAATTCTGCTGAAATATAAATACCAAAATCCTCTCAAAATCTTGCAGAGCTAACGAATGGGGATATTTCTTCAAAGATAGGAAACAGCTGTAACTTGCTCTCATTTGGATGAATGCTCACATTTATTTTATTCACTATATTTATGGTAATTTCCGAAATGTTGTTTTAAAAGGGGGCGTGGCAACATCATTCAAAAAATTTTCGCAAGCAAAAAGAAAAAGAAATTCTCAAAATCAGGAAAATTCTAATCCGGTTGAAGAATTGGGAGTGCGTAGTACATGTATGCCTTTAGCTCTTTAGCTGCTCAATAGTGTCTTTATTTTCACTTCCATTTATTACATGCTCCTGGGGGATCCATTTTCCTTAAATGATCAGCAAATTTTTTTTAATACGTAAATTTGATTTTTTTTAAACGGGGGAGGGGGGACTCTGTGATAAGTCAATTTTTTATATGTAAGTTTAAAATGTCTGCTGCAAGAAAAGAGGAAATAAATTGTAATGTACATTATGTTAAAATCTTTATTATTCAACAACATTTTATCTGAGATAAATTCTATATATAAATAGATAACAAAATCTTATGAATTATGAATGAAAATTTACTGGAAAAATAGGCATGTTTATTTTATTCTGCATTCAAATTCATTTTTTTACTTTACGTCGCTACTTTTATTTTTATTGTTTTATCATAATTCATAATATTTCATCACATGCTGCGCTCGCCCCAACGGTCGGACCGTAATACATATTATTTATTGATAATATTTAATAAATATCTAAGTTTAAATAATTGCAGAGCTGATTTTAAAGAAAATATTTTATGTGAAGACTCTCATATTTTTTTTCAATATTCAGGATAATTGATATAGATCTATAAATGGTATCATTTTGATTAATAAAATTTAACAATGTCTTTTTGTGTGAAGGGGATTAAATTTAAATGATACTTAATAACCTGTGAATTAATTAGAATAAGAGCTACAAAGTTCCTAAGGTATATGCAAACATTTACTTTGTATATGTACAATATAGCAGATCAAGATATCTATTATGTGTCTCTAAACATGAATGAAGTCATTAATGTTTTAATGGGGAATAAACATCACTATTTTGTGATTTTGATTAAATGAAACAGATGAATAGTCTATGTCATTTGTAAAACTGAACACAAGAAGTACACACTTTCAAAGCATATTGTGAAAATACTATACATAGGATTTCAAATCCCCGCATACAATCATTAGTTTATTTCCTTAACTTTATTTCCCATATGGTCTGGTGCTTGCTTTTTTTTTTTATTAAAGATATGCACGAAGCCTTTTAAATATACCCATGCTATCCTTCAAAAATGGAGGATAATTTCACCCACAATGCAAAGTGACTTTCCATATATGGTAAAAATCAGCAGCCATCTTGAAATTGAGCTATCTTCCAAAAACGGAGGTTGCCTAGACCTGATAATAGTAACGTATTATTGGATTTAAGAACCTTGATAAGAACCTCGATCTGATTGGTTGCCTACTACGCCTTAATAGTTAAGCGAGTCCTCATTGGCTAATGATTTTAGGTCGCCTTGCACGCTTGATAATCAAATTCCTACGTTATTAAATGATAAGAAAACAATTATTCCTTAATTTATTTTAAAAACACGGATTTTTTTAATACAGTTCAATATATATTATGTTGTCTCAATGTATCAGAATGTGCAACACTACATTTTGGCCATATTGATCTAAGAACCTTATATACTTTATATAAGCTATATCTAAGAACCTTGTCTTGTCTTTACTGGCCATGTCTAAGAACCTTGTCTTTTCAATACAGTAAAACACGCTTATAACGAAGTCCCAGGTACGGCCAATTTAACTTCGTTATAAGCGTAATTCATTTTATCCGACAAGCTTACAACATGAAATAGAGACTTGGGGAATGAAATTCACTTCGCTGTAAGCGTCAATTCATTATAAGCGTGTTCGCTATAACCATGTTTTACTGTACTAACAATATCTAAGAACGATAATTTTATACTGACCATATCTAAGAACCTAGCTTGCCTTCTCTATACTGGCAGTACCTAATAACCTTGTCTTCTCTATACTGACGATATCTAAGAACCTTGTTTACTTTATACTAGCCATATCTAAGAACCTTGTCTACTCAATATAAACCATATGTAACCAATTTTGGAAAAAAATCATAACTGTGGTATAGTATGAACATTAATTTTATTTAATTATGATACAGCAGTAATTTATTCAGCTAATCACTCATTATTCTATCAATGGTATAAGTTGGGTGAATTGATTGACATCTGTATACATTACATTCAAACTTTGATTTGATGTGTTTTCTAAAAACCCATGGATTGATTGTATACATTCTATTTTTAATAAGTGTGGTTTTTCAAACATTTGGAATGAACAATGTACTGTAAATGTTAATTGGATTACAAATGCTGTCAAGCAAAGGCTTAAAGACCAGTTTGTGCAGAAATGGTCGGCTGATATTGCAAATTCTTCAAAAGGTCATATATATAGAACTTTCAAATGTATTTTTGGATATGAAAAATATTTGAGTATTCTGCCATCAAAACTTCGAAAAATTCTTGTTAAATTCCGTACGTCGAATCACCGACTTCCTGTAGAAACTGGTAGATGGTTAGGCATTCCTCTTAATGAAAGATGTTGCACATTATGTAATAAAAATCAAATAGCCGATGAAATGCACTTTATATTAGAATGTAATGCTCTTTCATGTATTAGACAAAAATACTTGGAACCTAGATTTTGTGTAAGACCAAACACTTTTAAATTTTGTGAGTTATTGTCTACTTTAAAACTTAAAAAACTCAAAAAACTCTGTTTATTTATAAATGAAATTTTTGAATCAGTCTGTCCTCCTTGAACATTTGTACTTTTTTCTCATATTTTTTTTTTTTCTCTCTAATTTGTACTGTACATGTACCTCTGACTCTATACATACATTTGTAAATATTTATATATATATATGTGTATCTCATGTACCGTCATGTTGACGGTTTGAGTGAAAATAAATTGAATTGAATTGAATCTAACAAAAGTTTACATATAGTTAACACTAATTTGAACTTACTACATGTATAAAGCAAACAAAGCATTACTGTTTGTGACATATATATGATATTTTGTTTAATTTTTAGGTGTTTCATCCAGAGTTCTTGAAATCTTTTTTCTGCTGTCAGTCATTTGGACTGATTAACATCTGAAGTTTGTCAGTCCGGACAAATTTCTATCAGTCCAAAATATATTTTAATAGAAAGATGAAAAACTATATTTTGATTTTACTATCAATTAATTTTATTATTAACTAACAAGCCTCCCCATTTCTCTCATTTTTTTTCTGGTATGATTCCTCTTAACTTTCACATTCTGGCTTCTCACGTTCACATACTTATTTATTACTTCACCAATTTTAACTTCCTTCCCTCTCTCATCAACTTTCCTTTTTTATCTTTCTTTCTCTTTTTCTTTCTGCACACATCATGCCACAGGGACTGAGTTATCGAATAGTGGAGTTATTATTATTTGCTCCCAAAGGCAAATGATTAAAATAAGTATTTTTGTGTCTATTTCTGTGTATTACAATGAAAACATTCACTTAAAACCCTGTTTCAATGTGTAAAAAGTGTATTTATATACATCAAAAACGTAAAAAAGACGACACCTGCCATCTTGGATTTATAGGGGGCCATCGGTTTACACTATGTTTTAAACCAGTTCTCCAAATTCTCCAAGTGATTTCTGACGATATATATCTATGTTGGAAAATGATCGAAAACCTTATTCCTATCGCCTGACTATACATCTGTTAGTTGCATTATAAAACCACCGTGTCAATATGTACTAAACACTCGCCAAACTTATCGAAAGCGTCGGAAGTTTACATATAAGTGACGTAAGTTATATTCATTAGTACTGAGATGTTCCGAAAACGTATGATCAGTCTAGAGAGAGCCAAAAATCTGCGAAAAAATCCTCTTGATTTATCGTATGCATTCGGATCTCCTCAGTGATTACCCAGAATAGTTTGCATTAACTTCGTTGCTTTTGTACGAAATTTAGTCATGTTTTTGCAAGTTCCCGTCAACTTTTATCGGTCATTTGGACTGACAGGCAACCTCAAGTAATCGGTCCTTGGTTATTTTAACCGGTCTTGCCGACAGGACCGAAAGATTTCAAGATCTCTGTTTCATCTTAAGTTCAGGGTAGAACTAACTGATCAAGTTTTGGAAAAACATTAGTAACCATGGTATAGTACAGTCGCACCTGCTGTTACGGCCACCTTTAATTAGCGGCCACTCGCCATGAGCGGCCAGTTTCAATCCCGCCCGTTTAGTTTTTCACTATATTTTAACTGATTTAAGCGGCCACATGTCTAACGCGGACAGCGGCCACTGTTTTTAGGTCCCGTGGTTTCAACATGCCTGTTTTCAACGGCCATTTTGTCTGTTTTGTCACATGACTTTTAACTCTGACATGTGACCCCGTATCGAAAGTAGCCAAACTTCGAAAGCTGATAATGAGTTAATGACAAATAATTGAGTGGGTAATTTGAAGACTGCTGAGATTTAATGAGATAATTGATTATCATAACACCTGTTTAGTGTTGTTTATATATCTACACGTACTTATATACTTCATTACAAAGTTATTAAATGGCCAGTCTTGCGCTAAACAGCATGTACAGCCGGTAATACGCACCTTTTTTCTATAAAATTTCTTTGATAAAATAAAAGGGTGTTTATTATATATCCCAATGGAATTTTGATACTTTTTAAAGAGGTAAAACATTGGCTATCGTAGTTCAGCATATACCCTGTGTACGGAAACGCTACATCTTTGTTTACCGCATTTAATTACTTGAAAATTATTATTTGGGCGTATTTAGTAGAAAATGTTTTGCTCTTAATCCTTTGATAGATACATGGAATTAAAACGGTCATTTAAAATTAATTTAAACTTTTTATTCATCAATCCGAGCTGTGCATGCACCATCTCCGTGTACGCCGCCATTACATATGCTATTAATAAATCTGTGCAATAGAGCTAAAATGAAAATACTCGGTGTTTTTTTTTTTTATTAATTTGAAACCTGGAATAAGAGGCCACCTGTCTTTAGCGGCCAGTTTGTCATTGTCCCACAGGTGGCCGCTTAAAACAGGTGCGACTGTATGAACATTAATTTTATTTAATTATGATACAGCAGTAATTTATTCAGCTAATCACTCATTATCAACAATGGTATAAGGTTTGTGAATTGACTGACATCTGTATACATTACATTCAATGATTTAGATACGATGTAACCGTCTCTGACACTACTGAATTAGGTAAAGCGTGGTATGGGAGGCCATCAAAAATTAATTCCTTGGTTCTCAGGCCCGCGCCCATCTGATTTCACATTGTGCATTGCTCATTTTTATTATTTAAATAAATAAATAAAATAAAATTTTATCTGGTCATGACCAGATTTGGAAAGTAAAAAATCTGGTCATAGCGCGTAACGACATTCACGACATATTTACCATGCATTTCATAGGTATATACAATAGATATATGGGTTAAAACTTATGTGTAATACTTTATTGCAAAGAAGCATTTAAACTAACAGTTGCTGATTTTGAATTTTGTAAAGTGATCTGACACAGAAAATGATATGTTGTGTTCAGCTAAAAAAAATGCAAAAAGAGTTTCTGCTACATTAACCTTGCTTTTGAACTCTGTAAATGATGGCATGAAAGTTGTAAGTGACTTGGAAGACTTTTGTGTATTAAAAAGCATTTTACACATGACTTAGCGTTTTTGAATGTTTAGTCAGATCATTTAGGGCACAAAATCCAATATTCAAATGTGCGTTACATAGAACACAAAAGCCTCGTTTTGTACTCGATTATTTTGTTTTACCTATGGGAATTCATTTTCCCAGATATGTTGATAGGTACAAAAATATCGTTTTCTTTTTGTTGGTTTTGATTCCACTGGCCCCGATGAAGACCTTTCCTTATTGGAAGGTCTTAACACTTAATGATTTAAACCTTCGCTTAGTCAAAACAACTCACGATAATAATCACACTTAATGTGTCTGTTATAGCCACCGGCATTGTTTTAATGTTTACGCGTTACGTAAATCCAAGCTCAGCTTTGGTTCATAACTGGAAGTCAAACGCGCAACGTAACTTACGAACCAAATCCGGAAATCGGGAGATTTTCGGATTGTTCGACAAAAATCGGGTGAAAAGCATGACCCGCTGGGTGATAAAAAATAATCGGGTGAAGGGTTGAAAAATCGGGTGTGACCCGACGAAATCGGGTCAGTTGGCAAGTATGGCGCTTGCTTATTCCAGAAAAAAATCTGGATTTAGGACTGCATTTTAGATACTCAAAACAGTAAAATGCTTGACTAAATATAGAACATAATTCACGATGATTCAGATTTGATTATAGCAATTGCAAATTGGCCACCGAAACTAGTTACGAGATGCTGTTATGATCGCAACAGCAATGATTTTAGTTTTGGTATAAAGAAGAACGTCATTTAACCTGAAATGCATGTAGAAGGAGAGTTCCTGCAGCTTGCTCTATACTAAATATCCCATTATGCTTAAACACATGGCTTTGTCAAGTTTCGTAGTTGTGGTGTTTCTTGAAGAACATGGTGACTTATTTATTTCATTTAGTTTGAGCTAAAAAATCTGATACATTCATTGCAAGGTAACTTTTGATTTCATTTAAAACATTGCTTTTTCTGGATTTGGATAGGAGTTGCACATTGTTATAATAAAAAGAAAAATACCGCATCCTTTTTTTTATGAAATAAAAAGAAAAAATTGTCACCGCTAGACCGCTTTTGTTTTGGAAAATTTTCCTGAGAACCAAGATATTAATTTTTTATGGCCTAATGTTGATCTTTTTTAAATGCATTTTATTCAGCTGATCCCTCTCTATTCTCTCACCAATAGTATAAATTGATGATTTGATCATGAATTATCGGTTTACATACAAATCTGAAGGTTGATTGAGCAAAGTTTCTGGGACACTTCCGCTTTTAATTAAAAAGTCTCGCTGATCAACCAGAGTGAAAAGGGGAATAACTCAATTTTCCAGTTTTAACATAAAAGGAGTTGTTTCCCTTTTCACCTATACTTAAAACAATCCAAGTTTTTAATAAATGTATAATACATATTTCTATTCAATCATTTCATTAATGAATAATTAAGCTAGAAATGCACAGAGTAAATAATGAAGACGATTATTAAAAAATAGGTCAAAACACACATTGTCATGTTAGATAAAGATTAGTGTAATAGTTATTAACTCTCTCTCTCTCTCTCTCTCTCTCTCTCTCTCTTTTGGTGATGAAATTTAAATAAATATTAATTACCTTTGTTTTTTGATTGTAAAATCATTTACCATCCAAACTATTTGCTGTATAATATTACTTTGTGTTATACATGTACTGGTCTGTAGAATTGTGTGGTCTCTTTATAGGTTTCAAGTGTATGATACACAGAGATACAGTGGATGAAGTCAAGAAAAACAAAATACACATGTGGTATAGTATTCATGAATTTGTCATATATATAAATTTTTATTAGGCAGCTTTCTTTTTGTTTCTTGGTCACTCAGGAGACCTGTTGCAATCGCTCGTCTGTCGTCGTGTGTCATTCATAGACATCATAGCATACAGCTCTTTTAGGTGGCAGTACTCATTGTGTTAGCCCTGGGGTAGGAACTGTTGCACGAGAGCATATGCCAAGGTCAACATCAATTTCTTACCAAGGTATTGACAAAATAACTATTGCTCTCATCCTTATCTAAAGTATGTTTGGTTAAACAAAGGAAAAATATATTCTTGTGGTTATGTCAGGGCTGGGATATTTTCAAATTATCTTCCCAGGGGACAGTCAAATATTCAGCCAAGGTAAGGGGAGAGCCAGTCATAAACCACAGTCAAATACTCAACTAGGGTAAGGGGAGAAAGCTATTCATAGACAATAGTCAAATACTTAGCCAGGGAAAGAGGGAAAACAAGTCATAGGCCACAGTCAAATACTCAGCTAGGGTAAGGGGGAAAGCCAGTCATAGGCCACAGTCAAATACTCAGCTAGGGTAAGGGGGAAAGCCAGACATAGACCACAGTCAAATACTCAGCCAGGGTATGGGGGAAAGCCAGTTATAGACCACAGTCAAATACTCAGCCAGGGTAACAGGGAAAGCCAGTCATAGACCACAGTCAAATACTCAACTAGGGTATGGGGGAAAGGCAGTCATAGACCACAGTCAAATACTCAGCCAGGGTAACAGGGAAAGCCAGTCATAGACCACAGTCAAATACTCAGCCAGGGTGAGGGGGAAAGCCAGTCATGGGCCACAGTCAACTACTCAGCCAGGGTTAGGGAAAGCCAGTCATAGGCCACAGTCAAATACTCAGCCAGGGTAAGGGGGAAAGCCAGTCATAGGCCACAGTCAAATACTCAGCCAGGGTAAGGGGGAAAGGCTGTCAAAGACCACAGTCAAATACTCAGCCAGGGTTAGGGGAGAAAGCTATTCATAAGCCACAGTCAAATACTCAGCCAGGGTAAGGGGGAAAGCCAGTCATAGGCCACAGTCAAATACTCAGCCAGGGTAAGGGGGAAAGCCAGTTATAGACCACAGTCAACTACTCAGCCAGGGTAAGGGGGAAAGCCAGTCATAGGCCACAGTCAAATACCGGTACTCAGCCAGGGTAAGGGGGAAAGCCAGTCATAGGCCACAGTCAAATACTCGGCCAGGGTAAGGGGGAAAGCCAGTCATAGGCCACAGTCAAATACTCGGCCAGGGCAAGGGGGAAAGCCAGTCATAGGCCACAGTCAAATACTCGGCCAGGGCAAGGGGGAAAGCCAGTCATAGGCCACAGTCAAATACTCGGCCATGGCAAGGGGGGAAGCCAGTCATAGGCCACAGTCAAATACTCAGCCAGGGCAAGGGGGAAAGCCAGTCATAGGCCACAGTCAAATACTCAGCCAGGGTAAGGGGGGAAGCCAGTCATAGACCACAGTCAAATACTCAGCCAGGGTTAGGGGAGAAAGCTTTTCATAGACTATCAGCCAATTGTCAAATGACATCAAATATACTTGATGTGTTTTAATTTCAATTAATAGAGAGAAAAAGCAATAGAGAGCAAAAGAACCAGTACATGTTTATCAAATAAAGTTAAAAGACAAGATAGACAGAGAAACTAAGTGTCATAGAAAGAGAGTGGGTACATGTAGAGCAGAGAAAGTCTCTCAATCCCTTTTCCCATTTGTTCTCTGCTCTCTCTCTCTCTCTCTCTCTCTCTCTCTCTCTCTCTCTCTCTCTCTCTCTCTCAGAGAAAGCAAGCATACCTATGAAACCAGAGAGGTTTTGAGAAAGGGATATAGAATGATAGAAGGAATGAGAAAAAATCTAAGCAAGGAACATCTTAGAGATATACACAGAGAGAGAGAGAGAGAGAGAGAGAGAGAGAGAGAGAGAGAGAGAGAGAGAGAGAGAGAAAATGAAAGAAAAGAGAGACAATGGTACATGTATATGAAATTCAGGGAGAGAGAAGAGAGAATACTTGTCTGGAAATTGTTCCAGAGTGAGAAAATGATAGAGAGATAAAAAGAGAGAAAAAAGATTACATGTTAAAGAGAAAAAATTAGAGAGAGAGAGAGAAGGAGAGATTAAGTTTAGCAATGAAACTCTCTCTCTCTCTCTCTCTCTCAGAGGAAGCAAGCATGTAATATGAAAATAGAAAAAATTTTAGAAAGAGGGATAACAGGGTTGTCTCAAAAAATTGAAGTAAAAGTAAGTAATAAAAAAGTAAAAGGGGGTCTTCCCCAGCTCAACCCTGCTGGGATAGAGAATGAAAGAAGGAATGAGAAGCATGAGTTCAGGCTAAGCAGGAAAAGTCTGAGATATACACAGAGAGACAGATTTAAAGAAAAGAGATACAAGGGCAGATGTTAAGCAGAGAAAGAGAGAGAGAGAGGAGGAGGATGAATATTTGTCTGGGAAATGTTCTTGAGAATGAGAGAAGAATAGATAGAGAGAAAAAAGAGAATACAATATTACCCATACATGTAAACAGAGAATGCCAGGGATAATGAGAGAGAAAGAGAGTACACATGTTTAGTGGAGAAAGTTTGAAAGAGGATAGAGCAGAAATTTATTTTTGAGAGAGCAGCAGTATGTCTCTGTGTGTGTGTGTGTGAGAGAGAGAGAGAGAGAGAAAGAGAGAGAGAGAGAGAGAGAGAGAGAGAGTATGAGAGAGAGAGATGAAGTAAATGTTTAGTAGAAAAAGGTCACAAAGAGAAGGATAGAGTTATAGAATGAGCAGAAAAATATCTTAATGAGAGACAGACAGATAGCAGAGTACATGTTCATGGTTAACAGAAAGTATGTGAGAGAGAGAGAGAGAGAGAGAGAGAGAGAGAGAGAGAGAGAGAGAGAGAGAGAATACATGTTTAGCAGATAAAGTCTTGACCACTCCCTCTCCCATTATTTCTAGCGATGGGAAATCGGAAAATTTTCATAATCGATTATCGGAAATAATCGAAAGTGTATAATCGATTAAATAACCGAAAATTTTCAAAATATGTTTAATTGGATGAAACTCTGAACAAAAACTTGCGTCTTGCGTTGTATATACAGTAATATATACTTGTTTCAGTTGTTTGAAATTATTAAATATTTTTTCATATAAATCAAATATGTTACTAAAATTTATATATTATTACATGTATGCACATACAATCTAATTTACTGCACCTGGTTAGAATAAAAGAAAACTAGGAATTTTACCATTTATAGTGACTAGGAAGTTAGGAACAAGTTCAAAAACTTCAAACAATAAACATAAACAATTTAAGATATAACAGATTAATTTGAAATTCAGAGTTCAAATCCTATTTCAAAATCATTAAACCAAAACAATTTAACATTTAAACATCGTGACTAGAAAGTTTACTACTGGCCGAGTCACATGACATACCACTTCAATGTTTCAGCAGTACATTTCAAGGTTTTTATTCAAGAAAATGAGCAAGTCAACAATCCAAAATACTTCCACACCGTGGATTTAAAGTTTGTATTTGGATATGGAAATATTTCCTGAGTCATGTTATTGTTGGGATCTTGATTAGTGGCATTTGCCTCTGAGGCTTGCACATCGCGCCGCCATTTTTGTTTGAATAAACCTATTTTCGTTTTGATGTTTGGAAAAAGTCAAGTCGTACGAAGAATTTTCGTAACTTACGTTTTTATTAATTTTTTTTTAAATAATCGATTATGAAAATCTTAATCGATCATCGACATCGGGAGACATTTAGCGACCGACTTTCGATTGTCAGCGATAATCGGCCCATCACTTATTATTTCTCTGCTTAACATATATTCTCTCTCTCTCTCTCTCTCTCTCTCTCTCTCTCTCATGTCAATCTTATTTTGGGCCATTTCTTTTTTACAAGTTGAGTATTTCTGTAACAGAGCCAGAATGATGAATCATTATCTATATCAAGCATCATGTATCTCTGTAGGGAAATATATATTATATATATGATATTTGTATATCATTACTTTAAAGTTAGATCAATTTTAAATGAAAACATTCCTTATAAAATGTGATATGGAAAAAATAGTTGTCATCACTTAAAACACTTTATTCTATTATTGAACAGGTTTTGAGACCTAGTACCTCTACACAATGGAAACAGCAAGCACTCCATGTAAAGTACATCAGTGTTCTAAGTGTCAGGGGGACACAGCGTACTATTGTGTATCGTGTCCATGTGATCTGTGTCCCCAGTGTAAAGAGAACCATGTAAAAGATCTCCAAACAATAGACCATGATGTTGTGTCACACCGTGATAAAATCAACTACATCCCAACACAAGAGATATGTGTGAGACATCTTTACATGTTTCGTGAGATGTACTGTGAACATTGTGAACTCCCTGTCTGCTATCATTGTTCAGAACATAGAACACATCGGTGGATAAATCTTCAGAGAGTATATCAAACAAAGCGACAACAACACAGAGGAACCATTCACACCATCAGTGAAGCTCTCTTTTACAGACCTGTTCTCCTGCCACGAATCAAAACTGATTTCAAAACCTGTCACATAGAATTCTCCCTCTATCAATCAGAGATGTTAACAAAGGCCCAGACACTGAAGCATCTCATTAACAAAGTGAGAAAAGATTTCATTAAAAATGTGTTCTGTGACTTTGATTTCAAACACAGATGTTTAAAACAGAAGAAAGAAATGATCAGACATATTGTCAGCCTACAGGAATATGAACTCAGATATGTACAACCAGAATTCACATTCAGTGCACTACAATTCCTTTCCTCCATAAAGAAAGCCCTCCCCCAGATACATCCTACACACCACACCAGCCAGCTCTCCATGACTGAGTCACTCAACAAGGAGGATGTGATGGAGTCACTGAGTGCAATCCAAATCACAGAGAGAGGAAACCGACACGTAGGAAACCAGTGTCTGCTGAAACTGACGTCTGCTCCTGAGCTCCATCAATCTCTCACAGTGACAGGTGTTGATTGTTGTGATCACATTTCCTGTGTGACATCAGACCGGGTCTGGGTCAGTGATGACATAAACAATCTCATCTTGACAGGCACAACAGGTGTCCCTCTACATCGTGTGGAGGATTCATATCCTGGTTTATTTAGATATGGAGGATTACACACAGTGAACAGTGAGAGTGAACTGATTTATATAGATAGGAAAGGTAACATCAACAAACTGTCAAAGGATATGAAAACAGCCACCACATTTATAGAGACAACAGACTCTACATGGGACCCACTGTGTGTGTACTGGTCTCCGTCTACTGGGGATCTACTGGTCGCGATATATAATGATGATACAAAGACAGGCAAGGTAACCCGGTACAACCAGAGTGGACAACTCACAAAAACCATACAGCACGACAACACAGGACGGGCACTGTATAGTGGACCTCTCTATATAACAGAGAACAACAATGGGGATGTCGTGGTGTCTGACTCTATAGATATTGGGTCTGGTGCTGTAGTGGTGACAAAGCGTGGAGGAATACATCGTTTCTCCTACACAGGACCTCCATCAGGATCAGGACTAGAGCCACGTGGAATCTGTACTGACGCGCTGTCACACATCCTGGTGTGTGATGATAAAACCAAAACAGTACAGATGTTGGACAAGGACGGTCAGTTCCTGTCACATCTACTGACAAAATCACAAGAGATGGGTGAACCACGGAGCCTGAGTTATGATGTCAACACTCACCGTCTCTGGGTCGGATCAGGATCACGGTACAACAAGGTGTGTGTCTACAGGTATATCACCAGACAGGACGCTCTGACAGGTAAGTCTGAGTCATTATCATTGATGTAGTATATATGTGTTAGGTATCATACAGGTTTCAATGAAATCTAAGTATATCTTAGTTATTTTTGTTATATCACACAAGTCACATTAAATTGTTAATTCAGTTTATATCTATTTCATTGTGATTGTAATTCAAATATTAGGTATATATCTATGTAATTGCAAAATTGATTATTTACATGTTATCAATAACTTACCATATATATGTAGTTTATAGCTCAAATTTATTTCAATAAGAAGAGACAAACGTTATCATTGTAATAAAAAATAAGTTATAAAAAAGCAATTCATTTTAAGTTTTGGAATGAGTATTTAATTTGCTCAATTTACCTATTGCAACATGCCAATTCATTTCAATCTATGTTTGATGTTTGTAGATCAAAGTCAAGTGATGGAGTCACTGAGTGAAATCCCAACCCCAGGGACGGAAAAACCACAGCAAGGAAACCAGTGTCTGCTGAAACTGATGTCTCCCCCCGAGTTACTTCACTCTCTCACACTGACAGATGTTGATGGTTGTGATCACATTTCCCGTGTGACATCAGACCAAGTCCGGGTCAGTGATACATTCAATCTCATCTTGACAGACACAACAGGTGTCCCTCTACATCGTGTGAAGGATTCACATAGTTTTTTGAGTGGATTACACACAGTGAACAGTGAGAGTGAACTGATTTATATAGATAGTAAAGATAACATCAACAAACTGTCAAAGGATATGGAAACAACCACCACATTTATAGGGAAAACAGACCCTACGTGGAGACCACGGTGTGTGTACTGGTCCCCGTCCACTGGGGATCTACTGGTCGGGATGTGTTATATACGTACAGACACAGGCAAGGTAACCCGGTACAACCAGAGTGGACAACTGACACAAACCATACACCACGACAACACAGGACGGCGACTGTATAATCAACCTAACTATATAACAGATAACAACAATGGGGATGTCGTGGTGTCTGACTATAGCATTTTCTATCAGTCTGGTGCTGTAGTGGTGACAGAGCGTGGAGGAAGGCATCGTTTCTCCTACACAGGACATCCATCAGGATCAGGACTAGAGTCAAATGGAATCTGTACTGACGCGCTGTCACACATCCTGGTGTGTGATTATAAAACCAAAACAGTACAGATGTTGGACAAGGACGGTCAGTTCCTGTCACATCTACTGACAGAATCACAAGAGATGGGTGTACCACGGAGCCTGAGTTATGATGTCAACACTCACCGTCTCTGGGTCGGATCATACAACAAGGTGTGTGTCTACAGGTATATCACCAGACAGGACGCTCTGACAGGTAAGTCTGAGTCATTATCATTCACTTTAATTAGATATAGATAACTAAGACACACAGTCCGTGTTAATGATCAGTCAATAAGATACATGTAAGACATGTTTATCTGTGTGATTGTTTGTCAATATAAACAGCTCATTGTTACAGGGTTAGCTGTATCTACCAGTCATTGGGATTCAGTGTTTATCTAAAATAAAGAGAAATCAAATATATTTCATTATAAGATGTACAGTCACATGTCATTCTAAATAGTTAGATAATTTAACAGGTCATTGTAATTAATAAACCAGATTTTAATATAGTGACACATGTATTTGTAATTTGTTTTGTCACAAGTAGATGTCAATTGAATTGATTTAATTAATTACATAACTTTTAAAGTATGTGTCAGTGTAATTAATTTGAACTTCTTTGTAGATGTAGCTCTGTCTTTATTTTATTTAATTTTATTTATTTGTAGTTGTTTATGTATCATTACATAACCTGTATGATATAGATTAATTAACAGCTAATTAATGACTTGTTGTAGATGAACACAGACCCCGTCCTGATGGGGAGGCCATGTTTAGCTCAACATCAGCCGTAGAATGGAGATAGCTTGGATATTGACATTGTAAATGTTTCTGTACAAATCTAGTCTGCTCTCAAAACCACACGTGTTGTTTGTCACTTTGTTCAACATCTGCAGCTGAAATTGACCTGTGTATAATTCCCATGGACTGTAATATTGAGGCCTGTTTATTTCACACTTTGTGATCATCCAAACATGGCTGTCTATTGCTATATGTAAAGTTAATGTTATGGAAAATGGACTGCTGATATGAATTTAATAATGAATAATTACTATAAGTGTTTAGCTTTATACTATCTAAGACTTACTAGTGATCTGAACACTGAGTGAGATCATAGACTCCAAGCCGAGAATGCTTAGGAACTCGAGAAGGTGGCCCTGGGCAACCTACAACATGAACTCGACCTCGAGAGGAAGAATCTCAGATCCACAAAGATGAAAGTCTGGTTACAAGGCTCAACTCGAGCAGCTCAGCTCAGCAGTGAAACATGAGGAAGCCAAATGGAACGACCTTCAGGGGTGGGTTTTGAGCTACAGTGTGGTGTTCTGTCTCAGGGAGACAGAAGACTGAGATAGTGAGGGTCAACAAACAGTAAACTCAAGATGATCAATTTAATTATCATCATGATTTTACTCCTCATCTTTCCCTCGATAGACAGCAATAAGCACTAATATTGCTGGGTGCTGATAGGGTGTAAAGTTTAAGTCCCTCAATTTAACTGTATCACCTTTTTTCTTTAGGCTTATTTAGATTAATGTTTTTTTCTCTCTCTAGATAGGCTTATCTAAGTTAATTCCCTTGAAAGATTGCGCTGACCTTATTTAATTAAATGTTTATTTTCTCTAAAAAGATTGTTTATGCTAGTGTACTGAGATAGCAATAAGGTTGTGGACTTTATGTATAACATTAATATTGATACATTTTTATACATAGCTATAGAGAGGGTTAGAGCTGTCAATGACAAACTCGGAGTCTGGACAGTGAGCGTTACTCACTCCTTGAGAGTGCAAATCAGAAAACTCCAATTTTTGAGAACATGCAACTTGAGATAGAATCAGAAACAGAATCAGAACGTGCCAAAGTTAAAGATCTCAAAACTCAGTGGAGCGAGAAAAGCAAAAGCTTCAATATCAGGTGACAGCTTAAGAGTCAGATGAGTGCACTCAAAGACGAGCTCGAGCAGGAAAGGTTGGCTTGCCGCCAGATGAAGAATGAGATCTAAAGACCAGATACAGGTGAATGAGTGTGGAGTTATTGTGTCTCACAACGAGCAATGCTCATCTTCCCATCTTCCTTTCTACTTTCTAGCTTAGATTTCTAAAGATGTTGCACATCTTGTTCATTACACATAGTAAACTACAGTCTGTGAACTTAATAACAAGTTTGATATCATAGATTTTATAATTCATTAGGTCATTTTCATAATCTAAATCTTGTCGTAGCTCTGTTGAATTACATGATAATTTAACTTTTCAAGGCATGCTATTTGCTCGTCATGACCGGCTAAAAGCATGCAGGAAACAAATGAAGTCTGTGGTATATAAAAGAGAGTTGTTTTGAACATTTATTAACTAATTGTGTTTGTTCAGCTTCAGAAACTAGACGTTACTCGGCACTACGAACACGAACGTGACCAAGTCTCGCGGCTCAAGTCTGAACGTGAACTCCTGAGGTCAGAGGTCAAATCCCTGAAGGACGCCATAAATGAGAAGGAAGGAAGTAGTGACACGGAGGAAGTGACAGAGCGTCGGGCACAGAGACAGCTGGAGAGGGAGAGGGACGACCAGAAAATGAAGATGGTAATGATGTGTTTCAATGCTTGTATACAAACTATGTAGATTCCTTATTTTAAGCGAGTACTTAATTCTGCGATCACGCTGTTTTGTATCGAAATGTGAGAATATTGAATCCTGAATGCGGAACTTTTTTCCTAATCTCTTATAGTTCTCAACTCTCAGGAAATGTAAGCGAGATTTTAATATCTGTGAGGTGGATGCTTCTCTTGATTTTACATGGACATGAATTCCTCACGTTTAATTATCAATCTACAGTAATGTGTGTATAGGGGTATTGTTTAGAGATGATTTTACATGGATATTAATTTGTCGCGTATAATTAGCAATCAACAGTAGTGTGCGTATAAGGATATTGTTTAGAGTTGATTTTACATGGATATTAATTCCTCGGGTTTAATTATCAATCTACAGTAGTGTGCGTATAGGCATATTGTTTCGAGATGATTTTACATGGATATTTATTCCTCGCGTTTAATTAGCAATCTACAGTAATGTGTGTGTAGGGGTATTTGTTTAGAGGTGATTTTCTGTAAAATAAACTAGTTGACTTTAGTTGATAATTGCTTCAGCATCTGCTTTGATTTTATTCATGCATGAAAATGAAATTCAGCGACTTCAACTCAGCAAGTTCAAAACCTAGAGTGTTCAGAGACCCGAGAATGTGACATGGAAGCCACTCAGGAACTACAGCTAGAGAAACTACACTCAACTCACCAGCAAGTCGACTCAAAGAGCAGTGAGGAGGATCCAGTTCACTGGAACGTTTATAAGTCACAGCTCGAGAGTTTTAAGGTCTTACGCAAGGTAATAGCCAATCAAACTGAACTTGGTCAATTGTAGTTCCATATATATAGAGACAATTTCTTTGCTTTCTTCCTTTTCTGGCACCTTTTAGGCCTACATTATTGATTATGGACTCAGTGGCTAGGAGAATTATTACTTTAGGGGAATTGTCACACTAATTTCAATGGATTTTTTTTTAGATGTGCATGATGCAACTTCCTGGATGGTGCTGAGTCTGTTTGTCAACATGTGAAACCCACGTGTATCTGGGGGTAAGTATGTTTACTATCAATTATCTCTCTTAGAAGCCGCATAAGGCATTATTTTTCTGATCTAATATTTTTCTTGAAACATTTAACTAAAATTTCTCTTTCATGAATTATATGCTGAGAGTATAGTTTATCAATTAACTTAACTATAGCTAAATAGTAACATATAGTGAAATTAATTCCTTGTGTGAGACTTTGAGAGAAACATGTAACTTTTATTTAAGGTGTAATATCCCTCTGCTATTAATTTTGCCATATATTTTTTAAAAAAAAATCATATTGATTTTCATCAAAGTCAATATCAATCTATTCATATGAAACAAAACTGAAGTGATGAAGTGCTGCTAGATTTTTCAAAAATTGATAATGTGTCTAATCATGATATGAAGAAAACTAGACATAGTGATTAGAAAAAGCAAAATTTTACCATCGCAGGATAAAATTTAAAATCTAAAATGTATATGAAAATAATATATAGTTATATACATTTTCATTTCATATTACAAAACATATTGAAGCGCTGCATTTTAGTTCAGAATAGTACTTTGTTGTATAGGTTTGCAACAAAAATTGCTTCAATCAGCAAGAGTTATCTTTCTTTATAATAGACTTTTGAAGGTTTTACATACATGTTTTACATACACTGCATGATAAATTGCTACAGTTTCTAAATTTTCAGAAAAAAGTTTTCTCTTTTCAAATTTGAATAAGATAATAGTAAATGGATCCATATATTTAAGAAATCCTAAAAATGTAAACCAAAGCATAAATTTTGTTATAACACAACAAGGGGATGAAGCGAATAATCTTCCAGTAATTGGTATAATATCAATATAGGGATTTACATGTATTGTCTTAAATCAAATGAGATATTGGTTATTTTTTAAATTTTGTTTTCTCATATCTGCTCCCTCAGAATAGAAAAGTCTTATTAAATTTTAAACATTTGAAATGTTATAAGTTTTAAACGATTATAACTAAGTATAGAATTTGTAATTGTCTTAGTCACATTTTTCCCAATTATGATTCATTCAGCTCTGTTAACGAGCTATAAATAGGGAAATAAAAACATTCCATCCAAATATTCTCTGGCCTAAAACATCCAACATCAACTGTACAGAAACAAAGTGATATTATTTTCTACAGAAGTTATCTCTCTTATCAGAGGGACATTCCCCCTTAAACGCATTTTTTCTATTTTCAGGAGTTGCCTCCCTTGTTAAAGATCAACAATGGCGGATAAACAATGCGGGATGCTGTTTTGTCACCAACGGTGAAATTTGACACCTGTATACCCATATTTCTACCAATCGTCTCTGTCCTCTTTGTTGGGTACATTAGACAGGTAAGAAAATCAAGATAATTGTTTGCAATCATTTTGATAAGATAAACAATTATGTGCATTATTAAAAACATAGCAATCATTAAATGTAATACAAAATTCACATGATAGGTATAATATTACAAACATTTCATACATGGTAACTACATACACTTCCCTACCCCCCCCCCCCCCCCCCCATCCACACTTAGCTACTTCCTGTTTAATTTTGGATCTGTTAGTGACTTAATATAAGTGTCTTTAGACTTTTATCGTAAAGCCAATATCTTTGAGATCTGTAGAATTTTCTTTGGAATTTATATTTCAATACCGGTAGTTTTTGTTTCATTTTAAAGTAATTTTGCCTATTTTGCTGTTGTTTTAGATGATGGACCACTCTACTTCCTTTTACTACAGGTGCCCCTACAGATTCACAAATTTCCAATGTTGAATTTCCATGACCCCGATTGAGTGAGTGCACTACTTGATGTAACTATTCTACGTTCAAAATTTCTGCTACTAGTAATACATTTTGGATTTGATTTTAGGTATCCCCTATTCGCAGATTCAGGTTTTTGTGTACAAGTGTAATATTTAATTCTATCAAGATTATTAGGTCCCAAAGTCAAATTTATGCAGTCTTTTAACAAGCACGTCTTCTTCTGTCATGCTTAATTCAAAGTCATGAGGCAACACTGAAGAGTTCCACTTGTTGTTTTTTAGTCTGCGACAGGAGAAGGAATGAAGTTGGCAGGACTTTCCGCACTGTTCTTGGTAGCAGCTGATGATGGAACCGACAGCAGTTGACATGGCCTGTTTCATCAAAGGTAAGTCTTCAGAGTAGTGTTTGTAGCAGTTTAAGTACTTAGTCCTGCATCTAAGATTCGGGTCCAAGGCAAATCTTCTCTGCATGGATTCTCTCATAGCTTTTGTTCTTCCAGGAAACATGTCACTGCTGAATGGAGCCTTAGCAGTCTTGTTTCTTTGAGAGTCAAAGAAGTGGCGCAGGTCTTTGAAGTTTTCAATCATATGTCCTTGCTTTTAGATGCGCCTAAAGTAGCGGCACTCTCTCCATCACTGGTGAAATAACGAGTGGACGCGGTCATCACTTTGCAGCTCACCGATGCATTCTGTAGCCCATCTCTTTTCATCCCTAATGGTGGTCTCTGGAGGAATGATTGCAGTGCAGTCTTCATGTCCTGGACAGGTAACTAACTCTCCCTTGGTTCTAAGATGGGTGCCGTTGTTGCACAGTTTATTGCCACAAAACACTGCCACAACAACTTCTTGGTAACATTTACACTTAAAGTGTATGTCACTTGTGTGGCAGCTTAGAATGGTGTTTTCCCTATCGCACTGAAGGTGGAATTGTTATACCGGACATATCCATCCGTTCTTATAGTTGTATTGGCAAGTCCACACTTCTTTTTAAGCTCTTGAAAGTCCTGCCTTATTTTCTTCCTGTCTTTTTTGTTCACATCAGTGATGATTTTGCCTACTGTGTTGCAGGTCTGATGAATGTAAGTGGCTGATGCTGGTTCGGTGTTTGCGCCAAGAAGCATACCACGCATACCCTTTGTTGTAAGGCTGGTACCCAAGTGGCCGACAGCCATGGACAGATCAAGCTGTGGGGCTTTTCATCCCCTTTCTGATCGACTGACTTCCTCGTACAGCTTTTCACCGTGACTGGTGTAATGGCACTTTTTACATCGAATGAAAAGGATCCTTTCCAGGCCTCGCATTTCCTCCCCTTGCTGGTTCCAGTCCAGTGAACCGTCACAGTCCGGGAATTTCTGTGAGTGCTCTTTAAAAGTTCCAAAGTTTAGCAGTTTTTTCTTTATGGAGTACTTTGTAAAGTCTGGAATTAGGGTTCGGTGACTCTGCATCTGTTTAGGAGTCTACAAGCTGCACTTCACTCGGCCCGGGTCGCAAAATCTTAATTTGACTACCTCTACGCTCAGCATCGCTTATTGTGAATATTCCATCCTTCTGCTGCTGTACAATGTCCTGAAACTCTTCTTTACTCAGCCTTCTTATAGGACATAGACACTGTACTGGGCTGGTGGTCCCTGTACTCTTCTGGCCCTTGTTGTGAGGAATGCTTCCTTTTAAGCTCACCTGAGCTGAAAGCTCAAGTGAGTTATTCTGATCACATTTTGTCCATCGTCAGTCCGTCCGTCCGTCTGTCCGTCCGTCTGTAAACTTTTTACATTTTGCACTTCTTCTCTAAAACCGCTTATCTAATTTCAACCAAATTTGGCACAAAGCACCCTTATGGTAGGGCAAATTTAAATTGCAGAAATAAAAGTCTGATCTATATTCAAAGCGGAGAAAACCTTGAAACTGTAGAAAAAGGGGACTGCATTTTTAAAAAATCTTCTTTTCAAGAACTACTGAGTCCAATTCAACGTAGTTTAGCATAAATTATCCATATGGGAAGGAAAATATAAATTGCAGGCTAATTCTGTTTCAAATCTGAGTTATTACAAAAATAATAATAAAGGAAAGGCATGTTTCAATCAGTTTAATAGCTTCGGGTTCGGCATCCGGTAAAATGGGTAGGCAAGACTTGGCCTGGGCAAAACAAAAGATTGGCAGTTATCTGCCAATCTCATTAAAATTTCAGGACATTTGATGGACCAGTATATTATTATTTGCTGTAAATATTGCTGCAAAATAATGCGTATTTGGAATTGACGATTGCCGATCTGCCCCGGCTTTTATTTTGCCACGGCCTGGGTTTGCATACCCATTTTACCAAAACTCGTATTCCATAATTCTAAAACGAGGTTCTTTGTTTAAAGCAGCCATGACATTATACGAAAAAGGATCGATCTGACTATGATGAATTTGCTTGTTGTGCAACAGTTCATGTATGAAGGGAAATTTTTGAAACATGCAAATTATATTGGTGCCAATTTTGTGAAGTAAATTGAGGCTAAATATTTTAATGCGTTGACAGTTTTCACACATGACGTTGGTGTTAGCTTGTTCTGATTTTCGTTTTGTTTTCATTATTTATTCTTTGTAACCTGGGAACTATCGTCTGTATTTCGTGATTTTTACGTATCAAATCAAACAGAGACTTCGGTAAATCAAACAGTTAACTGTTTACCTGCGCAAATTAAGCAAAATCTGATGTATCAAAAATGTACTGAAATACAATTCATTCTATCGGTAATTCGGCATTATCTTTTGTGTAATGGTAGATTAATGCAATAGGTTTTGTTGAGATGCTCGGCATTTTTTCGAGTTTATTCACTTTAAATAGAGTTTGATATCGCTGACGGAAATATTTAGGTATATACATGTATATATATGATTCATTTCGAAAAAATAAATTGTGTGTTTTATTTGTTATAGTGCATGTTTCTTGTGTTTAATTGTTTACAATTTCTATTTACTAATCATATTTGAGTGTTAAGCTTCAATATAAGCAAGATACAGAGATTTGCTCACAATTCTATGTTTGTACACAGATCTTAAAAACTAAAGATTAAAAAAGTAAAAAATTTGTCAATATTTATTAAGAAAACTTTCAAAGTCTGTTCTTCCAGAAACCAACTTTAACAACTTATTTTATTGTAAACTTAACCTTTTTTCGTCATTATTACTCCTACTGTATATGTGATCCTTGACCGTATTATCTACATTTGTATAAACCGACTTTGAACCTCAAATACCAGTGAACTGGTCTTGAGTGAATAAAAGAATTGAAAATCTTAGGCCATTTTTTTTCCATTTTAAATGCTGAATAGGAAATACCAAGTAAAAAATCTTAAGCTGAATGTAATAAACTCATGTGAACAAAATATGACTCAAACCTAGGCGAACTATGAACTCTGTATCTTGCTTATAATTCTACGATTGACGCTGAAATTTTGGTTGAACATTTGAAATTCTGTATGAATTAGAGTATGTTAAATACTTGTACAAACAAAATAAAAGAATGATATTCTGTATATACCTACTCTCTGGGGCCCCTTCTTTATACAATAAATAATGTGAAATCTACATCAATTTTGATAGTTTTTCAGACACGAGTAAATAAAAATGACATCTTTAAAACAGTTTCCATAGTTCTGACACATTTCTGTTGCGGGGATAAAGTAATTATCGCTATTCCTAAGAAAATTTCACAGCGGAAAATTATCCTGGTTTGTACGCGAAGTAAATAACAGTCATTTAATTATAATGGAGAAGACAAATAAAATTTTTGAATGTTTTTAATTTGAGGAATTGAGCACATTGAGGTACAGTTTACTTCTTCACATTTATACATGTAGGATTTTTAAAATAAAAAACACTAACTATTATATTTTTTTATTGAATACAATAACTAGTAAGTAGTTGATAAAAAAAAAAATGTACCTATATGCTCTTATATATTTTGATCGCATTACAAAGTGGGGGGGGGGGGGGGGGGGGCAGAACAAAAATATAGGGAATTGGAAGTTAACAACTTAACAGTGTACCCCTACCAAATGTTTAATTTCATATCTTGCGTAGGATTTTTCTTATTCTGGTAAAAAATATTATTTCATGAAGGTACAATGTCAAAGATTACGTGTATGCAAAAATAAGTGTAAAAGTCAAATACTTTACAATATTTATTTTTTGTTATTCTACCAAGGGACCATATGGCACAATATTTTTTGAACGCCCATTGTTGCTCAGGTGAGCGATGTGGCCCCATGGTCCTCTTGTTTTGTTCTGATGACGATGCAGCCACTTTGGTCCTTTCTTTGGCATGATTTATATTGAACTGAACACTTGTAGACTTTTTCTGGGAATATAATGTTGTGTGTAGTGCTTTTTTTTAAGTATTGTAAACTTTCATACTTTTTATTTATTTTAGAGCTGCCATGTCCTCTAAGAGGAACCCCATCTTTGATGACTGATGGAAAAGCCTCATCACTCCCATTGCTTAAGAACCTCTTATCTTAATCACTAGGCATTATTCAGTGACCACCGTTATCAAAGCTCCAAGGTACATTATTAAAGACTCAATCTTCTGGCATCATTTTTTACAGTCGCTGTCTTTGTCTTAGAACTAAAATTAACAACTTTTTGCTAATTAATTCTAATATTTAAGTGAACTTGTTGTTTTTGGTTAATTATTTGTCTATTAATTAGAGTTAAATTTACACATTTCAGGTTTCATTTCATTCGAAGCTCTTTTCTCAACAAGTCACTAATTAAATATTATTGTGTGTTGAAATCATGTACTGTAGATGGATTTTAACAAGAATTTACTCCAGAATTCAACAATCTGTTAAGAAGAGTTATCTTCTACTTTTTAATCCCTTAGGGTCAAAAGTAGATTTTCATACACTAGCATATAGGAGAAAGATAACTACTAGACATTTTCTGCGAATTTCATTAAAATTCATGAACTTTTAATTGTTGTAAAGGTCTTACGCAAGGAAATATAAGCCAATCAAACTGAGCTTGGTCAATTGTAGTTCTATATATATAGAGACTAATTCTTTTCTTTCTTCCTTTTTTGGCACCTTATTTTAGGTCTACAGTATTGATTATGGACTCAGTGGCTAGGAGAATTATTACTTTGGTGGAATTGTCACACTAATTTCAATTTTGGGGTTGAGAAATGCATGATAATGCATATAGTTCTTTGAATATTTTCTTTTATCTTTATACAGAATTCTTCTTCCCAAGAAGATTGAAAACATATATAGAAGTTCAACTCTGGCAACAACCTCTTAGATGAAATTTTGTTGATCAAACTGAGATTTTGGTTTTATAGAGTTGAAGTTAGTGTCCAGAGTCTGGAGAAATCTCTCAAGGACCTACTGACAAACTCGGACACTACTCACCTTCAAATCGGACACTGTGGACAATCTGACGAGTCGACTCAGCGCTCAGGCCGTGAACCAGCGAGTGTTACGTCACAACTCTGAGCTGACTAACTTTGTGTCCAGACTGACGGAGGAGAAGATGGAGCTACACAACACACTGAGGAGTTTAGAGGGGGAGATCTGGAGATACAGTCAGAGAGGCGCCGAATAGCAGGTATGTTAGTCTCTAGATAAAGGCAGAGGGGTGCCTTACAGCAGGTATGTTAGTCTGTAGATACAGCCTAAGGGGTGCCGAACAGCAGGTATCGTAGTCTTTATATACAGGCAGAAAGGTGCTGAACAGCAGGTATGTTAGTCTGTGGAGTGGGTGTCTGTAGATAAAGGAAAATAGGTTCCTAACATCCGGTGTGTGAATCTAGAGATGAATAGAAGACTATAGGTAAAGAAAAAGGGGCTCTGAATGTCAGGCATGTAAATTTGGAGATAAATGTAAGACTATGGGTAAAGAAAGAGGGATACTGAATATCAAGTATAAATGTAAGACTGGATAGAGAAAGAGGGATTCTGAATGTCAAACATCAGGGAAGAGATTTAGTAGAAGTCAGTAGAAAAATGACGATTTACGAGTGATGTAACTATGTTAGCTGAGGCATCTTACAACCTCAAGATATGTGTACCCACATCTAGGGCATTAGGAGCCTCTCGGTTTAGAAGGTATTTGTTAAGTCATAATTGTTTTTCTTCACTGTAGAATGGTCATGATATATATGAGTGAAAACCACACTGATTAGGAGAACCGACATCTGGAAGCTCGGACCTCATAAGCCAAAGAGAGGCTGTCGCTACAGCTGGCCCTTAATCAAATGGAACAGGAGCTTGACCAATGTCGGGCCGACCTCAGAGGAGAACGAGACCGAAGGTCAGGCATCGCTGGAGTAGGGACGGAGGGGGACAGGGATAGGGTAAGGAATCAGAGAGAGAGAGAGAGAGAGAGAGAGAGAGAGAGAGAGAGAGAGAGAGAGAGAGAGAGAGAAGGGGAAGGGAGAGAGGAGAGAGAGATAGGGAAATGACAGAGAGAGAAGAGATAGGGGATTAAATACAAACACTGGTAGTATAAATGAAAAATGCATCCATATAACCATTATATTAATATTTGAAGTTTGAACAACATTTGATATATTGATATCGGTTTACTGTGATTAAATTCTGATGACGGTAGATCTGTACATATTGTATTTAGATCAAGTGTCTGTACGGGAAGTACCTGCGGGCGGACAGCTACAGGAAGGCCCTGGTCTACCAGAAGAAGTACCTGCTCTTGTTACTGGGGGGATTCCAAGACTGTGAGCAGACCACCTTGGCTCTGATTGCCAGGATGGGGGTCTACCCCTCCCCTGAGGACCTGCAGCGAGGGACCAGGCCCCGCCGACCGGTCACCGCATTTAGGAGTGCTGCCAGGGCTGTGGTGGCTGTAACTAGGTCAGTATGTCAGACTGGTCACCATGGTCAAGAGTGTCGCCTCGTTGGTAGTGTGGTAGTGGTTCAGATTTGATATTTATTTGTTTTTAATTTTTCCTGGAGAAATATACTGTTATGAATATTGTAGATGTAAGTTAGGTATATTATGAAAGGTAAGTGAAGCACATTGATGTATGTATCTTAACAGCTGCAGTAGATTTCTCTCCCTTTACTGTTCGTGCAGGATGCGGTACTTGGTCAGGAAGTGGAAGAGAGCCACCAGAGTGGGATCCCTAAGGTGACCTAATTCTTCAGTTTTTAGCTCACCTGAGCTGAAAGCTTATGTGAGCTCTGCCGTCTCTCTATCTGTCCATAAACGTTTTACATTTTCCACTTCTTCTCCAGAACCACTTGTCCAATTTCAACCAATCTAATTAAAATTAGACCAAACTTGTCACAAAGCATCCTTAGAATGCTAAGGGGATTGTTAATATGAAGGGTAACGCCCTCTTTCAAGAGGAGTTAATTAAAAATCATGAAAATTTGAAAATATTCTTAAAAAATCTTCTCATAAATCATTTTTCCAGAGAAGCTGTTATTTGAGTAGAAGCATCCTTAGGTATTGTAGATTCAAGGTTATTTAAATCATGATCAATGGGGGGAGGGTGGGGCCACAATGAGGGGTCAAATTTTACATAGGAATATATAGAGTAAAAATCTTCTCTGAAACCGATCAGCTGGAAAAGCTGTTTGTGTTTTGTGAGCTCGAGCATCCTCAATTAGTGTTAATTCAAGTTTGTTCAAATCTACCCCTAGGGTAGAATGGGGCCACAATGGGGTCAAACTTTTAATATGAATATATTGAGAAAAATCTTTAAAGATATTATTCTCAGGAACAGTTTGGCTAGAAAAGCTGAAACTTACCTGAAAGCATCCTCTGTTAGGTTAGATTAAAGTTTGATAAAAAAAAAATTTTATTCAGGACCTGTTATACAACATTGTTTGGATATAATGTATATGAAGCCATAAAGTTGATTTTAATATGTTTATTGTTGCTCAGGTGAGCGATGTGGCCCATGGACTTCTTGTTTTTATAGAAGTTTTAGTGACAGACTCATGCCATAGCTTGCCTAATTTTCAATTGATGGTCATTTTCAGTATGAGATAATTGATTTTCACTCCAGTGTAAAATTTATAGAATCATTTTGAGAAGAACATCTTAAAAAATTAGTGTTTTACTTAATTTTTACATAGGAAACAATTAACATGATAAATGTCTTTCTTTCATGACACAAATCCATTCCACAGAGTGATCAAGTTGACGGTAAAACCACGTCTGATTGTAATAAGACACGTCTCTTTATTTACAGGTTACGCACCCAACTCTAACAGTTTCTCTCCACCCCGCATCAACACTCAGTCACGCGTGAACAGCTCCGGACCCTTCAACAGTCACGTATCATCGCCCCTGCATTCAAGTGTTCATCAGTCTCCATACAGTCCGTCCTATTTGTCTTCCAGCTTTACTCAGAGAGACCTCCTTAATGGAGCTTCTCCATATCACTCACTAGGGGGAGCGTCTAGTGGTTACCATGTCAACAGCAATGGAGTAACCAATGGGATCTCTTCTTATCAGTCAGTGGGAGGGATTTCTGATAGTTACCATGTCAACAGAAATTTCTCTGTCCATACCACACCCCCACTCGGGATTATAGCAGCAAACCACACCCCACTTCTGAAAACTCATGTGCTAGAAGGTGAGCTATATAAACCAGAGAAGTAAGACAGAAAATATCAAACTACTTTCACTATTGTATAACTTTTAAATTTTACAATATTTGACCACAAAATGTGTTTAAAAATTTTTGGAAAGTTAAAACTTTTAAAACTTTCATAGATGTTTAAATGTAGAAAGTTCATATAAAGTCCTATCACAAAATATTTTTTTTTTATTTCTTGCAGAAAAATTCTCTCTTCTTCCTCTCCCAACCCCACAAAAGTTGGTCACTCATCTCCAGCACGTCGAGTCAGGATCAGCGAGCCCTCGTCCCATGATGACTACATCTCTCGACTTGAGAATCTGCAGCAGAGACTCAGCGGGATGGATTCGGGTGAGTGAGAATGAAGGTTCAAGTCTCAAAAGTGACACCATTGTATTGCAGTGGGTCAGGTTTAAATCCAAGAATGTTCTCTAAATTTCATAATTTATAAGCTTTTGATATTTTTGGCTGTGAAAAAGTAATCATAACAGTATGTGATGACATAATGAAATTGATTCCTATTATTGCACTGGTTATTTATTTTAAAAGCAATTAACAGTTTCAAACAAAACTAAAAAAATTCATTGTGTTCATCAAACACATTTTCCTTTTAATTTATAACCCAGTCAGTCAGAAAAAAGACATCATTTTGACACATTTTGTTTGAAGACATCCATTCATTTTCCACTGCTTAAAGTGTAACAGGATCACCAAACGGTGGTACATCTGTGTCTATTTTGAGTAAATGTTGTACCATATTCAGTACCTTTATGCTCATTTTGAGTACACATTGCACCATATTCAGTACCTTTACACTCATTTTGAGTACATGTTGCACCACATTCAGTACCTTTATGCTTATTTTCAGTACAGATGCACTATTATTATTATTTAAATACAATTCTTTAGGAATGTATTTCTTATGATCAAATGAAGTTTAAGAGTCAGTCATAAAGTTATGGGCAAGATACAAAACTCACAACTCTTCGTCTTGTAAACAAGGTTTGTCCTCAGTATTTCTGTAGACCCAAGTTTGTGCTCCTGGAACTACTAGAATGGTCCATTTAAAATTTTATTATTAATTAGAGTTCTAAAAAGATTCACCTAAAACTACTGTATAATGGCATTTTAAGAAAGAGATTAATACACTGTAATATTTATTCCATCTATTTTGACACTCATTGTTATTATGTAAATAGATTCTCTAGAGGATGACATATTTCAACCATCAACAAATTCGTAAGCCACAACTCCAGTAACACATTATATACTGTGTGTTTGTCAGAGGAGGCCAGGGTTTCTCTAGACATAGAGTGTGTCAGGAATAGCTAGCTCAGTAATGCTGATATCCACAGGCTCTTTGAATCGTATTTGTTGTGGTGTATACTCTTCGATATTTTCTTTCTGTGCTATTGTTTCAAACATTAAGATTATAAAAAATAATTCAAATTATATTATATTTAAGGAGTTTATTGTTTCAGAATTAGAATTTCCCAGCTTTTGATATGTATATCAAATTTTTAGGTGTTTTTTTTTAAATGTATGAAATGTGTTTTGCCAATTCATAAACCATAAATTTTGTGTATTTTCCAGGTACTCCAAGGTCAAGGTTATTTCCACGGAGATAGGCGTGAGATCCAGAGAACCTTGTTATTATTTTGCCGTCATTGTGACCTTGTTCGACCTTGACCTTCATTGGCTCCATACTCTCTGATGTTGGACAATAACATTCTTTTTATCTGCAATAATCATAAGTCCTGCCATTTCAGGAACCAAAGAAAGGAATGTAAAGATTTGTTAATTTGGGACCAGATGTTTTATATGTTATTGTTTTTATTATTGAATTCAATATCATGGTGTTTGATGATTTATTTGAGCTTAAGCAAATTCTGAACTCATCCAATGATTTTACATGGCACAGAATGTGCTGTTTTGTACCTATTGTTAAAACAGTCCAGTTGCTGTTCATTATGCAAAGACTATAGCACTATTATATGATATTAATGTTAGAGTTTTATTTGGAGAAATGTAGACTTAGAATGTTTTTATTGTGTATGATATTTGTTTCATATTCTATGGGATCATTGCTGTTTAAAACTAGTCCTTACTGTCTGTGATTAAACATAAATAGCTGCTTGTCTCAAACATGTAAATCTATCACCCCTCCACCCCCCCCCCCCTCCCCCCCAGTATCGTCTGCCTACCTGCCATGCAGAGGAATTCATTGTATATATCAATAGTACAACAGTTCTGCCGTTTTATCAATAGTTTTCTAAGTTAAACTGTATAACCTATTGTCTGGAACCTGTTATATTTTGTCATCCATATAACAGTGACCCTACTGCCATTATTTGATTCTCACAATTTGGCCCAACACTCAAACTATTCCACTTAAGTGTTATTTAAAAAAACTTGTAACATGAATGTATAAATTTCTTTTAAAAATATACTGGTTTTTTTAAAGTTTGAGTGGTTCTGTAAAGTAAAATTAACCCAAAATCAAAGATCTTAAATGCAATGGTAAAATCTGCATGTCCTCAAAGCCCTTGTCAGATGTTACATGTCATATGTTATAATCTTTGATGAAATCCCATCACACCTATTTATAATTTAAATACAAGGGAGTAAATCCATGCCTGTCAAATATATATGACTAGATATAATGGCATTATTAGAACCCCCTTTGGTTAATTTATTGTCAATCATATTACTTGTATTTAGGATCATTGTTTTATGATAAGTGGATAAATGTACAAGTTTTGTCATGTATTGGATTATATGTTTTGATGCTGAATTGAAAGTAAAATATTTAATTTATCAAGTGTTGTGTCATTTATAAAACGAGATAGAATATTATTGTCCTGTGATATCGGATAGAAATAAACGCCTACAACCTTTTTATGGTGTAGAGTAAATGATATCTACTAATAGTTGTGGTGTATGAAAAAGTGTCATCTAAGTCACGTGGTCTGTGGAAGAAAGTGACATCAAAACCATGTCGAATGTGAAAAACTGACATCTAATTCATGCGGTCTGGAAGGGAAATTGACATCTAGGTCACGTGGTCTGTGGGAGAAAGTGACATCTAATTCAAGCGGTATGTGGGAGAAACTAACATCTTAATCATGTGGTCTGTGGAAGAAAATGACTTCTAGGTCATGTGCTAGTGGGAGAAATTGTCATCTAGGTCTCGTAGTCTGTGCGAGAATGGTCTATGGGAGAAAGTGACATTTTAATCACGTGGTCTCTGGGATAAAGTATAATATATAACATGGTCTGTGGAAAAAGTGACATCTAAGTCATGTTGTCTGTGGGAGAATTTGATATCTAAGTTCAGTGGTCTGTGGGAGAAGTGATGAAGAGAAAGTGACACCAAAGTCATGCGGTCTCTAGAATAAAATGAAATCTAATTGATGCCGTTTGTTGGAAAAACTGACATCTCAGTCATTAGGTCTGTGGGAAATTACATGAGGAAAAAGTGGCATCTAAGTCATGTGATCTGTGGGAGAAAGTGACATCTTATTCACGTTGTATATGGAAGAAAGTGAGGTTTAAGTCACGTGGTCTGTGGAAGAAAGTGACATCTAAGTCATGTGGTCTGTAGAAGAAAGTGACTTCTAAGTCATGTGGTCTGTTGGAGAAATGCTGAAGAGAAAGTGACATCAGAGTCATGTGGTCTGTAGAAGAAAGTGACATCAAAGTCACGTGGTCTGTGGGAGAAAGTGAAATCTAATTCATTAGGTCTGTGGAAGAAAGTGACATCAAAGTCGTGTTGTATTTGAGAGATTTTGGGCAGAAATATTTTTTTAAGCCAGATCAGAAATGTTTCCATTTTAATCCTCTAACGTACAAGATGCATGGCCGCACGTTAAGCAAAACAATTGCATAAAGGTTTATATCTCTAAACATATGTCACGGTCCCTTTTAGTACCTTGAATTATAGAAAAAATTACCATGATTTTCTTTTTTTTTCAAACGAGAGTGAAAATAGTGAAACATCTTGATTAGTGTGTGTATACACAATGTATACTGATCACTTGATTTATACTTTAAGAATTGACGCATTATCGATGGTAAACCCACTAACAGGGACGGAGCTAAAAGTTTACGGGGGTTGAATGAAAACGGTGTACCCCTTCCATTTATATCAATGTATATCTCCGATGGGATTGTTTTATCTCGGATAAAATGGGATTTTATAAGAAAACACAAACCAAAGATTACGACACTGAAACGAAACAAAATCCTCAAAATGTATTTATTTTTGTTAATTTACTGGTGCAATATTATTCTTTGATTATTAACAAACCATGCATTTATAATGATATTCAATGTTATATTTTTTTCGACAATACATTTGTTGATCATATGCAAGCACATTTTTCATATATTTTCATTATGTCTATGACTGCATTTTGTTGCGCATTTTAATACAATTATACTCACATTTATAATTGTTCTCAAGAGAATCGTAGTGTTTTGGATATGTACGTTGATAAAATACATCTATTTATCTTTAGCACTGTGTTTTCTTTAATGGTCATTGGTTTGAAAGTAAAAACAAGAGAATGAAAATAATTCAAAATAATTACACGGGTAGGATTATGTTTTTAATGTTCTTATTCTAAGGGATGTGGGTCTATGTCAATATTACGGGAGATTTCCACATTAAATGTGAATTTATAAATAAAAGATTATATGTAAGGACAATTTAATGAGGGTTTGGGATATCCTTAACCTCCCGGCTAAATCACCAACGGTTTCCTGCTTTCAGTTACTTATTGCTGCAATCGACTGACAGTGTTGAATTAATTACAATTAAAGTAATGTTCAAAATATGTATGTAGATTGAATAATAATGTTATATTTTATATGGACACACATACAAATATCAATCCCATTAAGGAACTTGTCAATCCTAAAAACATTACAACTGCTAGACCGATTATGTTGTTTTCTAAAAAAATGTTTCAACGCTAGAAAGGAGGGCCAACACTGAACACCTAAACAGTTTTATGAATACCAATCATTTTGCACTAGCTTAGATTTGTTCATCTAATGTTTTGTTCTCTGTAGATATATTAGTTAATGTTTAGCTTTTGCATGCTTATGTTTGATGTTTTGTTTTTATGTGACTCATATTTATGACTGTAATGCATGGTAATTGTCAATAAAATGAATTAAATGAAGAGTTTTGAGGTTAATGCATGTCATGTCTGTTAAATGAGAGTTTCGTTATCAGTGACATAGGGTTATAACGATCAGTGATCAAAATCCAAAGGAAACATACAAAACAAGAGCAGAACAAACAACCTCTAAAAAGTTAGAGGTAGGATCAGGTGCCATGGAGGAGTGAGCATCCTCTGCTGACCGGTTACACCCGCCGTGTGCTCTTTGTCGTAATCGGAAATGTCCGTAAACTTACTTATTTAATTATCAATGTTTTCCTACCTAATTATTCCTTGTGCAGTGACAACATTTCAACGCTTAAAGGAGCATGCATGGTCACGATTTTGTTCAAATTTTACTTTTCTGTTTTTCATTATTTACAATGCTTTAGGAATGCATTTCTAATGATAAACTACATTTTGAGAGTCATTCGTAAAGTTTTAAGTAAGATACGGGGCTCACAATTATGTGTCATGTAAACAAGGCTCGTGTCCTGTTTTTTGTTTACATAGGTTCAAATTACCAGTAAAAAATCTTTTTCAAGCTGATTTGTTTATCTTTTTATTCATTTTAAGCATTTACAAACAGTTCCTTAAGTTTAAATCATTCATTTTAGGTCTATTACTGGAATTTTTTTCAACATTAAAAATGTTAACTAACGTTCTGTTTTCATTGCAAATAATTTCAAGCTCTGTAACTCAAATTGTGGTTGCCTAATAAAAATGCATTACTATAAAAGCAGTGTTAACATTAAAATTGGAAAATAATTTTTTACCAAAATCATGACCATGCCCTTTTAAGGTGGAATTGAAGTTATGTCTTTATTAATGGGGAATAAAGTACATTATAATTAAAATACTTTCACCGATTTAGAATATCCAAATTTCACAATATTTTACCGTTTACGTTGTAAAATGTTTTGGAAAGGTAAACATTTTAAAATCCCCAGTGGGATTTGAACGTATGATCCATGGATTCGTAGAATACATTTAACCTGCTGTGCTACGCTGTTAAGGTTAGACGACATGTACCTCAAACTATATAAAAACTTTTCCCGGGAATTTGTTATTGACTTACTATATACTACTTTGACAAGCTTTCTTAAAAAATTAGAGTACCTTACCATGCATTTGTGTGAGGTATTAGAGTATGCGATTTTCTATGTAATCTTATTGAAATGACAAATTTATCTTCAATCGTAGAAGGGTACAGAGAGGGCATAATTAAATATGATTTTTGAAACCAATTTCGATTAAAATCATAATTTCTTTAATTGGAACTCTTTATCACTAGGAGATACTAAAAGGATGCTCGATCAACGTGTCGTCTGACCTTAAATGACAATTTTGGAAAAAGAAACTATTTTTTATAATAACGCTTGTTTGTATTGATAGTGCGTCACAGCATGGAGGTGTCTCATACCACCTTAAACAGCATTTCTCTGAATGGCAATTAAAAGTTGACTGTTGTGGATATAAGTCAATAGTTGGATGTGGTAGAATGTGAACAGATATATAATTCTAGTATTGATGTATGTGTGCATGTTTTTATAAAATATATTTGTAGATAAACTAACGCTCTCTTAATCGTTATGACATTTTCTTCCTAAGGAATTTTATTCATAAATATACGGTTTTATTGTATTAAAGACACAAACAAAAATATTATTGCACTGTTTATTTTGAACTGGTAAGCATTTCTTTTAAATTTTATAAGTGATCTATAACTCGACATGAGTTTTCATGTACACTATTGATGTTCAGTTCCATACCAGAGGATCAGTGTATATTTGTGTAAATATTGCTCCCCTTTATCTTTTAATGGTTTTGTCGATGGAGTCACCATAGGCGGAAATGACGTTAAGAGCAGAGGTACGGGCGTACCATTTCAATCATATTTTTTTTTAATTAACAAGATGCACATTTCTCAATCTCGTTTCAAAATTGTAAAAAAAAAATACTCTATATATAAAGTAATGTTACTGCAAGGAAATAAAGTGGGGAGAAAATAACATTACAATCATCTTGAGTAGCTTTCACCAAACTTTCAAAACCAGATTTACAAAACAATAAAAAAGTAAATATTACATTAACGTTGTATATTGTGTTTTTAATATTGATTCCCTTAACAGAAAACGAACATAAAACACCTCTAGATTGTTTAAACAAATCTACTATTTTGCATACTAATGTAAATCGTCTCTAAAACTTCCAATGTTATTATTTACAAGTATTATTTTCCGTAAATGAATTATACTCCAACTTCATGTATGTGTTCATAAAAACTTCCGGCTAAAAGAACCGGGTATGCACTTACAAGCTAGACCTAACTGCGCAACAGAAACTTTAACATTTGACTTGCTTTATGCATATATACAAGAGTATGCCTTGACAAATATTAATCTGGTAAGTAAACTGTGTATTGTAGCGTATCGTTTATTGTTAAAATCCATACGATTCATAGGTGTACATGCATTTTTTTTTCGTTTGCGTAAGAAATAAGTTCAATGTTGTGTTTATTAACAAACAAGACGTTACCTAATATTTCTTGATTTTATTAAGCATTCTTCAATCGTTTTAGGAAACACACATAAGATATATCCTGAGTTTCTACAATGGACTGAATGCCTCTCCAATAAGTATTATTCAGTAAATCAAAGATATGTGCCACCAACAGGGTAAGTCAAAATTGCAGAGAGAGAGAGAGAGAGAGAGAGAGAGAGAGAGAGAGAGAGAGAGAGAGAGAGAGAGAGAGAGAGACAGAGAGAGAGAGACAGAGACAGACAGACAGACAGACAGACAAGACAGACAGACATACAAGAGATAGAGACAGAGAGGGACAGAGAGACAGACAAGAGAGACAGACAAGAGAGGGAGAGAAGGACAGAGACAGACACAGAGAGAAAGAGAGAGAGTTAAAAAATAGATATATAATAAACATGTCGTCATAGAGCAATGAATGACTTGAAGTAATAAAATTGATTCTAAATATATGATATAAATAGTTTTTCCCTGCTGTCAAATGCTGAAAAATTTGCAAATAAAGGAAGTTAGAATGAAGAAGAGTGAGTCAGATTTTGAAGTCAGTCTGCATCCTCTCTTTCTAACAGCGGTCACTAGAGCTTTAGTAAACGGGCAGGAAAGAGATCCTTCACACTGAATATCGACACACATTATCGTTGTTTTCTCGTCTGGAGCAGCCATATTTGCTGATCTAAATGCAATGAACATGTGCATCACGTACCAGTTGTTTACAAGTATTTGCTGAGTTATTGAAAAGACCATGTAAAGTGTTTAAAATAATATACAGATAGGAGAAAATTGAATGTTAAGATATGTCCCATTTTTCGAATGCGCAGCAATTTTAAGGTGTCCTAGAAGTACAATGCGGCTGAAAAATGGTAGCTGTTTGAATCAGAGATAAAAATACTTCGACCGGGAGTATTTTTAAAAAAAATCTTTACTGTATAAATTGACAACGATGTGGGGCGGGGGGGGGGGGGGGGGGGGGGGGAGGGGGGAGGACGTTGCAGTGTGTCTTGTTAAGGATTCTTTTTTTAAAGAACACATTAACATTAAGATGTACTCTACAACATATATTATTTTTCTGGCCACTTTCTTGCCTTGCAAGGGTAATATTTTGACAGGAATTACCCCTCTTTTCTGGCTATATGACAGTTTCAATTTTCTGAAATAAATAATTAATTTGATGAAATGCTCTAGAAAATTTAATTTAAGACTTTGAAAAATAGTAATGAATCAATAAATTATTTACAACATTAGCTTTTTTGTATGGCAAAACATATTTTTACGAACATGTTGATAAAATCAACACTTCAAATTTTTACGTATTTGTTTCTAAATTTGAAAAGGATTGGATGTGAAATAAAAATACTCAATAACATCTTCTTTAAAATATCATATGTCAATCTAAACATGTGCTTTTTAACATATAAAAAATTCATTACAACTATCTTGGATGTTAAACTCTATACAATATTGACGAATTTTTAAATGAATTTACTGCAGATATAAATGTAGTAAGTGTACTACATATTTCTTTTATTATATCCTCACTTTCTAAAGAAAGTACGGGTATATTGTTGTTACCCTGTTCTGTCCGTCCGTCCGTCCGTCCATCTGTCCGTCCGTCCGTCCGTCTGTCACGTTTTATTTTCTCACACTGCTCTTACATCTTTATAATCCAGCAAACTGAACTCTTTGAGTCTGATTTTGGGTATCATGTTGCTTTGTAATAGGGTTCAAAAATTCTCTGGTAGTCCTGGGTGTAAAATGATTGGTAACACATGACGTTTTTTCACAAAAAACCTTCTTTCTCAAACTCCTCCCACGTTTTCAATAATAGACATATCATCTTTTGGAATATGTTTTGGGGTATACTATAGATGCACAATAATGGTTAGGACATTTCAATTTTGCCCTGGGGTCATTTGGTGGCTGAAAAATAACGGTGTTTTTTTTTTTTTTACAAAAAAGCTGGTTTCAGAAACGTCAACTTATTTTGCAGCAGCCAAATGATCTTCAAAAATATGATAGGAGTGCCACTTTGACGTGTGATCAGGTTTCAGATTTTTTTAAACAGGGATCAGAGGGCAACAAAAAATGGAGTTTTTACAAATAAAGTATTGTTCCCGTAACTTCTCTTACAACTTTTGGAGTAACTATGTCATCTCTTTGGATATGATAAGGAGTGTCCAAGATGTGCAAGAAGATTTTGAAAAAATTAATTTAATCCTGGTAGACAAATAGTAGCATACAATTAACATTTATCGCATGTGCGGATCTAGAGGGGGTCAGTGATCCAGATCTCCCCTTCATATTCAAATTTCATTTAATTACATTAAATTTATAGAAATTGCCAAAAATATGCCCCAGGCAATCCACCCTGACTAACTCAAATAACTGTGCCCCCATTCCCCTAGAAAATATTTCTGGATCCACACTTTCAAACACCCTCCGTAGACTTTTAATCAAATGATGTTTCTTTTCTCTTAAAATATAAAATGACCTTGCATTTTTTTCCCTTAAAATAAAAAAAACCCTTACATTTACACTTTTCTTTATTGTCAAATGATCTATTAAAATTAAAATGTAATTGGGTCTAAACAGTTTTATAAACTGGTAAAAAATGTTTTCTTTAAAAAAAAATCACATTACACCTTGCATAATAGACAAATGATCTATCAAGATATGATCAAAGATCTTATTTTCTGCCTAATAATCAAGTTAAATTAATAACAATAAATGATTAAAATTAAATGTTTATCCTCCTCACCCCCTCCCCCCCCCCCCCTAGATTCAGAATATTCTTTAATTCATATTCTTACATGTATACAGTAGCAAATTTTAAATCATTTCTTGATTAATATTTTTGTCTTGATGCACATTAAAAGTTTGGTAAATGCTTTTTAATTTTTATCGATAAGATGAACAAAATGTCATATGTATTCGGGGCAATTGTAATCCTAAACAATGCAGGGTCATCATTAGGCTAGGAATTACCCATATGGATCAAACACTGCATATGAATAAGATGAAATACTTCATTATGTCCAGTTCTGGAAAGTCAAGGTGTCTCCAAGGAGGCATAACCAACATACAATTTGATACGCACAAAGAGCAAGAATAAATACGGTTTAGGGATTGGGGATCTCAAAAGTTAAATATTATCAAAGTACATGTATATCATTCTTTCCTATTTCAGAAGGGGGTTGGCGGGTGGTTTAGAATTTAAAGACAACTATTGGGGGTCATGTACTTACACCATTTGATGCATCATAATGATATTAGAAACAAGAATATATATGGTTCAGTGGTGGGAATTTCAACAGTTTTCAATATATTTGGTATATTTGATATTTTGGTATTTAATAGTGCAAGTCTGACAAATGAAAAAATAACTTTTGCAATTAAAATGACATAAACTGTGCAAATGCGATAGGACAGGTAACAATGATGAGCTAATTAAAATATTAAAAGATGATGATACAGTATGCTGTCAAAGGGAGATCACATATTAAGAAAGTGAAAGTAATTATTATGGATACCGATGTATCATAATATTGTGCGAGCACTACATTATGCTTACCTAAATTGGTCAACATCATAATGATAATCCAATTAAAGCACAATATGAATCCATTAATTAGCTGATTATCACAAAAAGAACGCTTATGCATGTTAATTAAACCTATTCTGCACATGGAAAACCTATACCGTTATGTACACCACGTGAAACCCATCTAACCGAAAATACGGGTAAAACTAGTACCCGCTAATGCGACCTGCAGACCTGTGTTGATTACGTAACTTCAGACAAAGATCAGTTATTTGTAAAATCATTTTCTTGTAACATGCATGTATTTTTCATGACTTTATTCTTTAAAACCCCTTGTACAATTGTTTTAGGTAAATAACTATGTAAAGCACACCTTTTAGATTTAAGGTGATACAGGACACTTGCATATTGCGATGAACTCCCTATTTAAATAAAAATAAAGTATAAATATAACATTTTCCCCCAAAATAATGTTACATAGAGTGAGGTGCAATGGGTTAGAGCGTTAACTACGTGTCTGTAGAGAGTTCAAATGTTTCTGGGACTTTTCTATTTTTTACTTAAGATTTCAAAATTTTAAATTTTTTTTTTTGCCAAGTATGATACTTGTATTGTAAAAATTTAAAATTATAAAACGTCACTGTGAAAGAATTTTGATTATTATGCACTGAACCACACGTAAAGGCTTTAGTTGTGATCAGAATATTCTGATGTTCATTTATTCATGAGGAGTGTGTTTGTAGGGGAGGGGGGGGGGGGGGGCAACGTAATACATGTAATGGTGTTTGCAGGGGTGGAGGGATTGGGGTCAGAGGTGAGAGAGAGAGAGAGAGCGAGAGAGAGAGAGAGAGAGAGAGAGAATGAGAGAGAGAGAGAGAGAGAGAGAGAGCTCAAAGAAAAATACACTCATGCAGGTAAAGAGCAATGTATGGCTTTAAGTAATAAACATGATGCTAAATATAGGGTATATTTTTCCCTGCTGTCAAATATCATCTTTCAAAAGTGAAGAGAATTTGCAAAACAAGGAAGTTAGAATGAAGAAGGGTGAGTCAGATTTTGAAGTCAGTCGGCATCCTCACTTTCTAACAGCGGCCATTAGAGCTTAAGTGAACGGGCAGGAAAGGAATCCTTCACGCTGGAGATCGACACACACTATCGTTGTTTTCTCGTCTGGTGCAGCCATATTTACTGATCTAAATGCAATAGACATTATAAATATTCATACTTTTAGAATGCATTATAATTCCACATTCTCTGATGATCACGCAGTCACTGTTTAACGTCATATTTAATTAGATAGTCCATTTACACAATGCCTTAAATAATTATCTATAGACGTACGTATATTTCCTTTTCATATGCCTGCCATTTTACCAGTACTGTCATCGATTATTGCTGTTAAAGACAACGCTTTATAAGCAACTATTACTGATCCATTCCCTGCTCTGTATAGTGTGACATTTTACTACCTCTTTCATCTGACACTATGTGATAGAGGTAGAATCCAACCAATGAATTCTAAACCATTCTCCTCACCTCGATAATCGTGTCTATGCTTGGAACTTCAATACATGTCACTATGAAACTTTAGTACCGGTACACGATAACATATAAAAGCAAGTCAACGATCTTTTAGAGGGTATTCATTGAATATAGAACATAAAGACAATACAATGTATGTGTCACAAGTTTCTGTATCTGACCATAGTGTAGATATTGTCCATTAATTAACCTACACCAAGTCACTTATCAGAGGCGTCTTCCAGTACCACTAGTACCTTGATTTTGTTTTAATAGTTTTCTTAAGCTCTGCTCTCCTGAGAAGGTGTTCTTCCTTTATCAACATATTCTGTATTTAACCCAACTTTTTACTGCAGCACTTTCACCGCCATTACTGGTTGCGTTCTGCAACAATTGGGATTGGATGCTGATGAATAAATGCACAATTCAATATCTGTGGCAGACGACTGATGAGTGATACAGGAATATACTTATGGCGTCCCAGTAGGGCCATACACAAAAGTGTAACAGTGCATGGTGAAAAAAACCCACCATATTTAAATAAAGTAATGTTACTGCAAGGAAATGAAGTGAGGAGAAAATAACATCACACTTTTTTTTTTAATGTAAATATGACATTAACATTGTATTTTGTAATTGTTATATTTGTATCCCCTAAGAAAGAAAACAAACATTAAACAGCTCTGAATTGTTTAAACTTATCTACAATTCTGCATACTGATGTATATCGTCTCTGAAACATCGAATGTATTTATTTACAAGTATTAATTTCCGTAAATAAATTATACTCCAGCTTTACGTATGTGTTCATATAAACTACAAACTTCCGACTAACGAAAACACTTACAAGCTAGACTTAAGTGCGCAACAGAAACGTTACCACTTTACTTGCTATGTGCATGTAAACAAGAGTGTGTCTTGAAAAATATTAATCTGGTAAGTTAAATGTGCATTGTAGTTTATTACTAAGAACCATACGATTCATAGGTGTAGATGTACATGTATTTTTTTTAGTTGGCGTGAAAAATAAGTTTAATATCATGTATATTAACAAACAAGACGTTACTTTATATTTCTTGATTCTCATAAACGTCCGTACAACAATTTCAGGAAACAGATATAAGACATATCCTGAGTTTCCACGATGTACATAAGAAGGACTGAAAGCCTCTCCAATACGTAGTGCTTCAGCACATCAAAGATATTTGCCAATGATAGAGTAAGTAAATGATACATCTGTGTGGTTTGCTAAACATGAGAGAGAAAGATGGACAGAGAGAGGCGGAGAGAGAGAGAGAGAGGCGAACAGAGAGAGAGAGAGAGAGAGAGAGAGAGAGGCGGACAGAGAAAGAGAAATAGAGAAGAAAGAGAGGCGGACGGACAGACAGAGAGAGAAAAAGAAAAAGAGAGACAGACGGACAGAGAGCAATAGATGGACACAGAGAGAGATGGACAGAGAGAGACAGAGAGAAAGAGGGAAGACAAAAGAGACGGAGGGACAGACAGAAAAAAGGAGAAGAAAGAGAGTTCAAATAAAATAGACAAAAATATATGCATGTGGTCATAGAGCAATGAATGGATAGAAGTAATACTCTTGATACTTAATGATATGATTTTTTTCCCGGCTGTCAAATATCAAGTTTTAAAAGTGAAGAAAAATGTTCAAAACAAGGAAGTTAGAATGAAGAAGAGTGAGTCAGGTTTTGAAGTCTGTCTGCATCCTCTCTTTCTAACAGCGGCCATTAGAGCTTTAGGTAATGGGCAGGAAAGGGATCCTTCACGCTGGAGATAAACACATATTATCGTTGTTTCCTCGTCTGGTGCAGCCATATTTGCTGATCTAAATAAAATGAACAAATGTATCTGCCTGTAGCTGCTGAGGTATTGAACATGGTCTATCATTATATGGGATAAGTTCGTACTCATAGATATCCAAAAAACGAAATGTGTCTTGGTGCAGTATTTTTTTCTACCAATGCTACCAATTCCTTAAATCGGATTGAAAACCTTTATCATAATTATAGCGTACAATTACTTCTACTAGGCGGGGCTTAGTTATACAATAACGTCCACAGTTCAATAGTAGGCATAGATCGACTAACACTTGGCGCCAGATCAGTCACTCTTACTAAGCCCCCCCCCCTCCCTATTAAAACCTACCACATCTCTAAAACCCAAGCCTAGTAGTACACCCAAATCGAGCAGCTCAGTTAATTTGATTATGCCTATCATGGGGAACACTGTTAGTGTCGATATGTTTCTTATGACTAGGTTAGGGAAAGACAAAAATTGATTTAATCAACTAACGCAATTAACTGATGTGGTTGCTGTTGGCGTGAAGTCCGCCGCAGTCTTGGTGTTTTATCATTGCCAGTTTCTTTTGATGGTTTAGTTTTTACACAAGATTGTCAGGTTGATGACAAATTCCATCAACCGTTTTAAATTGGGCTTAAACTGTTTATAGCAAGTGACGCTCTTCTTGGCATTGCACAGAACACTTTCTATCTTAAAGACCCTATCTCTAACTATAACCTTGCAATTGACATTAATTTCTGTCAGGCTAAGTTTATCAAACAGTTGCTGTCAATCCTGGGTGTGCCATGCCAATAAAAGGGTCGTGGTCACGATTTTGGTCAAATTCAATTTTTCTGTTTTTATTACTTACAATGCTTTAGAAATGCTTTTCTAATGATCAAAATTTGAGAGTCGGTAATAGAGTTATAAACAAGATACAGGTCTCACAATTGTTTTTCATGTTAACAAGGCTCATGCCTTGTTTTTGTTTACACAGGTTCAATATACAGGTAAAAATCTTTTTCAAGCTAGTATGTCTATGTTCTTATTCATTTAATGCATAAATTGGCAATTTCTTACGTTTAGCACATTCATTTTAGGTCTAAAATTGGAATTTTCAATTAAATATTCAAATTGTAAACAAAAACGTATTTGTAGCAAAAAAAAATGGTAGCTATGTAACTCGCTTATAACTCAACAAATGGCACTCAAATTTTTGGTTGCCTATTAAAAATGCCTTACTGAAGCATTGTAAAAGTTAAAATTGGATAAAAAAAATAGACAAAAAATCGAGACCATGTCCCTTTAAGATATTCATCTCAAGTTCATTATAAGGTGTTCATGTTCTGTTAGAACCTTCACAACCACTTCTCAATAGCGAAATGTTTGGTTGATAACAACGAGATACATTATATGCAAGTCTTCAATTCTACAACTGACCCAATTACTCTCTCAGCAAATACATGCAATGTATCTGCCACAGTTGTCAATCCTGGTACTGTACTATCTCTAGACAGCCCAACACCATGTACACTCTGACCACCAACCACCACAATGTTGCCCAATGGATTTTGTTTTCTCTGACTCCGATCTTAATCCCACATCCCTCTAGCTTTTCTAAACAAATATAGATCTGTTTTTGCATCGGAATTATCAGTATTAAGCAACAGTTACTGTGCCGTTTAATCCTATCGCATAAAATCTGGTGATGTATTTCCTGTCTGACAGCGCTTTTATCGACAGTCCTTAGAAGTAAATGCTGAGATGAATGGACATCTAGAAGAGATGTTACAAGCCAATATTATTGAAGAGTCAACATATATGTGGCTAAGTCCAGTTGTCATGGTTAAAAAGAATATTGCCAACTCCGTTTTGCGGTAGAATATAGAAGGCTTAACTCTGTCACAAACAATACACATTTCCTTTACCTCGTTTAGAAGATGTTTGTGACACACTTAGAATTTCTAAAGCACAAATATGTTTTACTCTGGACTAAGCTTCTGGTTTTTGGTAAACACCCATGGATCCTGGAATTGCCCACAAATCAGCATTCGTTTCTTCTACTGGTGTATATCCGTGAAAACGTTTGCCCTTTGGCCTTGTTAATGCCCAGGCTAGTTTTCAGACACATTTACTTAGGGGTCTTAACTGGAAAACCTGACTTGTCTTTGAAGATGATATTCTTGTCTTCTCTAGCTCCTTTGAACAACACACTTAGCATATGGATTAAATCTTTTTTAGCCTTAGTTCAGCAGGTCTTACATTGAAACCTACCAAATGGTCTTTTGCTCAACGTCATGTGCAGTATCTTGGCCATGCCATTACCAAAGATTTAGTCTAAGTGGGTGGTTCTAAGACAGATGCTGTTATTCCTAAAACCAAATTGTACTAAATATGTCAGATCTTTTCTTGGCCTATGTAACTACTGTCTAAAATGTATTCATGACTATAGTACCATCATAGGACCATAAACAGCATTACTAAAACAGACAATTAATGTTAGGAGACATCCGGGTACTTTGCTCACGCTGAGATGGGGGGCCTTCAAACAAATCCAATGGTGTGATGACAGTCAATCAGTCTTCGATCTGCTTAAAACAGCCCTCACATCGCCATCGGTTTTATCATATCCAGACAACTCCAACACATTTATCCTAACTACTGCATTAGGATTTATCCTCGGACAATTTAATGACAACGGAAAAGAGCGCAGAATTGTATTTGGTGGACGGTCGCTCAACAAACATGAAAGGAATTACACCATATCAGAACGCAAAATGTTTGGTTATTATAGAAGGTATAAAAATATGCCATGTCTATCTTACCAGAATACGTACCTGGAGGTATCTAGAAACTCCATGTGTTACGTCACACTGCACACAATCCTAAAACTAACTTATGGGGATCTATTTTGAAGCTTTTTGTTTAGATACATTTGTAATATTTAACTTTGGACCATTCCATTAATATGGTTTGTAGAAAATAAATGAATAAAATTCAAATGTAATGTAATAATAGGATATCAAAAAAAAAGTTTGATGTCTGGAGGAAAGTTAATTAAACAGAATTAACATTAAATGCTATGACCATTATAAACCATTAAACATAGTTATCCGTCGGACCCCCCTCCCCACTCCTCTTACGGAAAAAAATCTGAATCCGCGGATGTAACATTTGTCAAAATTATCTAATTTAACGAATTTAATGGTTTATAATGTTAATTCTGTTTAATTAAATTTCCTCCAGACATCAAACTTTTTTTTATTTCCGATGATTAGTCTAGCCTCCCACTTTTAATTTGCTTTCGACGCCACTGAAGAAAGGGGACGTTTGAAAACAGAAAATTAGGATTTGTTCACCCAAGTGGATGAAAGTAGTTTGGACACAAACAATATTTATCAAAATATTTGCAAGGAAATGCTGAAAGCATAAACTATGGATGTAGATGGAGTGAGGTACAGACCCCCTTCATGGAGATTGAATTCAATTTTTAAAATTACTAAAAACATGCCAGGGAACCGCGGCCCTGGCAACCATAGTTATCCGTCGGACCCCCCCCCCCCCTCCCCTCTCCTCTTACGGAAAAAAAATCTGAATCCGCGGATGTAACATTTGTCAAATCTTAATTCCCCACTGACTTAGATCCGCCAAAGCATGTCCACCCCGACATTGTTAATTATGTTTGACAAAACTAAGTGCTCGGGTAAAATTCCAATCTATTATGCGGACATCATCTCACACGTGTTGCAATATCAAACGTGTAAACAGTCTGGTGCAGGTATTGATTGTTGCCGGGGTTACCTCTCTTCGTTCGATGCGCGCATCACAACCAGGCGCATTATTAGTCCCTTACCGGTGGGTGGTGTGCTGATGTCTATTTGGCGGTTTGTCAGCCATTCTTAACCCATTCGTCACCATTTGGCGCATTATTAGTCCCCTACTGGTGAGATCGGGAGGAAGGTATGTGGTAGTCTTAATCGCGGTTTGTCAGTCATTCAGCCACTTCGTTTTAAAGACGTTTTTCCTATGGTTTGAAAAATTCATAGCAAATTTTTTCTGTAACTTTATAATGATGCCCTTAAAATAAATTATAAATATTTTAATTTTAATCATCGGGTATCTGCGTAATTGATTTTAAAACATTACTCTTGTGTATGATCAGGTTAGATGAAGGTTGTAAAAAATTCGCTTTGTTCCTGTTTTGCACACCTTTGAAAATAAGGTATCATAAAAAATATCACCAGGGAAAATATGGTTTATCTATATATCCGGTGACAATAAGATGAAAATGCACTAGATGGTTAAAAGCACTTTATTTGAACTTTACGTCGGTATGGGTGATTTCTGGAAATCCCATAACTACACTAGAACAATCCGAAACCTAATTCCTCTCTCCCGACATTGGTGTATAACACATTGTTATATTCAGTAGTATATCATTTAATATTTATTCGTTTGATGAGATATCGGCGCTTTTGATTGGTCGAAAAATTTCTTTGATACCTGCATCAATAAAATTTTGCCGGATCTACTTTTCTCAACTGTTCTGATCAAACACTATTTATAGATCGGGAATTTCCAAAATAAACACTGTCAACAAAGTGTAATGTTGTGTCTGTTTTATTGTCAGCAAACAAAATACAACTTTATAAACATAAAAACTTGAAAGTCTAACCTTCAAAAATAAACAAAACACAATATCTTATTTACGAAATAGAAAATTATGCGTCTTCTCACGATTTCGTCTGCTTGAGATCAATCAACATTACTGCGAGGCTGGCTGTTCCTTTTCCGGAATAATTGTAACGAACATATAGGCCCATACACTTTCACGGTAACACTGCTGTTCAAATTTGGTAACGATGATTTTTAAATTTACACAGTACCCTACATGATCGGTCATCAGAAATTCAAAATAAGCATCGTTATGAGTACAATGCATCAACTCCTTCGGCGCATTCCAAGCGGCAGATACTAGTATACCATTTAAGTACATCACTGGCTATCTAGTTACCACGACGTTTACAAAAGTCGCTTATACATACTATTCTTTGTCGACATAACAACTATTTTCGTCCACGATCGCCTCTCCTGGCCTTGGATGATTATGTCCAGTTGCATATTCCACCGATCTCACATGAAAACTAGTTTTATTACGAATTTTTCTGCACAGTGAATAATATCACAAGCTATCGCATGTATTTTCCTTTCGTTTTAAATTCAGTCGGTTCTGATTTTAACTCACTATTTGTGTTTAATCCATTAAATTCAGTACAATAGCTCTGCATAAGCTGAAGGCGCATCCATTTTGAATATTGTTGCTGTTGTTGCTTGTATTCATACGCGCCGCTTTATTTACATTATTTACATTTTTGATCAATGACACTACACATTTTTTTATTTGAAAATGTTATATTAAATGATAAGAAATGAAGATAATAATTTTTCTATTGATCGACGTATCAAAGAAAAAATTGATCGGAAAACTTTTTCATCAATGCGCTACGCGCATTGATGAAGTTTTCCGGTCAATTTTTTCTTTGATACGTCGATCAATAGAAAAATTATTATCTTCATTTCTTAAATTCTCACTATATAACTATATAGACGAATAGTCAATAATTGTAATATTAGCTCGTCCGAAAAATATTGACCGGTCAATATTTTTTTTATATTGACCGGCTAGGAATAATATCTAGAGAACATTCCCTCTATTTCAAATAATCGCCTCTGATTTGTTGATTCGTAAACGATGACGTAAATAACTCTTCGCGACTCCAAAACAAGGTGACGTCATAATAGACAGTCAGTCAAGGCAAGTAAACAACAGACGCGCAATGCGACGGTTTGCTATTATAATGGATAATAACTGTGAAGTAAAAACAGGTAGAACATGTTCATCGGTATGTTAATTCTTAGGGTCGGCGGAATATTACCAGTGACCGTTTGATGCTGAGGATATTTTGGAAATGAACTATGCACAAAATTGACTTCGTGAATTCTTTGTTGAGCTGAGAAAATTACGGCGATCTGTTTTCAATTACTTTCTTAAATTTTGGTTTGTTTCTTCATATAACAAAACAAATGTTGACTGTGTTTTCGGGCAACATTGATTATATTAGCCCCCTTGGGACAAAAATATTGCCCTCCGCTTCGCGTCGGGCAATATTTCGTCCCTCGGGGGCTAATATAATCAATGTTGCCCTCAACCCCAGTCAATATTTGTATAATATAAATAAGAATTGAAAACAATAGAAATTAGCACTTAACGAGGCCGGGTCTTATTTTTTCTGCCCTAGATTTTTGAATGAATTTTTTTACATGAATTTCTACTGATATAATTATTATTTTAAGATAAAAAATAAAACATTTACCACATCGTTTGTTTATGGGGTCATCTCAAAGTTTGTTAATTTTTAACATAGGACCCTATGGGATTTTGCTTGAAATGTATCAATTTTGCATATTTTTTACATTTTTTTTTTAACTTCTGCCCTAGGGATTTCTTTATCTGTTCTACAATTTAAAGTTATTGCTAAAAGGCATCAAATGGTGAAATAAAAAAACCTTTTGCCTCCTGGTTTGTTCCAGGGGTCTTATCAAAGTTGATTTTTGTATGCCCAATTTCCCAGATTTGTCAGATAATGGCTATTTTTTATTTGATAAAGGCGGAAATGGTGATCTTTAAAGTATTATTAGAACATTCAGATATATTTAAGTAATAAATAAATATATAACATCACATAATAAGGGTCATTAATATAAATACATGGTTACTGTTTTGAAATATATGAATTAAGCTATATTTAGGTGGGTTAAGAAAACGTGACAGAGGGCTAGGCTTGCAGAACCCTCTTTACGTTTTCGACCCAAGCCCAGATATAGCTTATACTTCGAGACATTTATGTTTATTCCACAATATAACATTAATTTTACGCATCAAACGAGCTATTTTCAACAAATTTCGCTGAATATCTGCAGTTGAAACTATCACGCCATGGCGTTAACCAAGCAAAAAGATGACGTCACAATACAAATGAAACGCTGCGCGAAAGCGTGCGTACTCGTTCTGTACTCGGCCTCGTTAATTAAGCACGAGTGTCATATGTCATAAGGTAAAACGTCAATATGAGTGAGTCAATTAGATCAAAGGGGAGGTGTAAGAGTTAATAACATAATTAAGCAATTATAACTGAAGTAAATTATTGTCTTGTCAGAAGGGAAAGGTACATTTATGAATAGATAACAGTTACTCAAATTTCACTCCATGATAAAAATGTGTGCGAAACAGGAATTTGACCAGGTGAAAAAATAATGCTTAATTTCTATAGTGTGTACAGTCTATACAGTTCCTCTGAAGGAATTGACAATTAAAAAAAAATAAAACATATCAACAAGAATTCAATATGTTCATTTGTGGTTGCATCAAAGCACGTGCACATTAACAAAATAATTGACATTCATGTTCTTGAATTTAATTTCAAACGTCAAATTGGTCCTGAAAATCTTCATCTTTTTAAACAATGAATATTATTGCGAACATTTTATACAGATAGTGTTTTTGTTGAACTCACTGCCTTCAGGAAGTATATGTTAATGTTTGTAAAAAAAATGATTAAAATGATGATAAAAATCATATACTGATAACCGTAGAAGTCAAATGTTAACCGCCGAACTTGATGGGCAAGAAACATGGTTTCCCGATAGGACCATTTGTAAAAGTGTTATAGCACGTTGGAAACAACGCGCAAGCAAAGTGACAATGCACTAGCGCATTTATAAAAAGGCGCAAGTGCAACCTTAGAAACAACGCGCTAACGCAGAGTGACAAGCGGTAATGCGTTTATAACAATGCAATAGCTTGACGTCTAGTAAAAACGCGCTAGCGCGAAGTGAAGATGCACTAGCGTTGATAACATTCTGGGAGTATTGCATAAGCAATACACGTCCCTTACCGGGTTGTGGAAATTGTGAAAACAATTATGCACTGTTATGCAGAATATCGAACCCGAACATTAAAAAATTGGAATATAAAAAATTAATTTTCTCGAAAATATGTCAACCAGACGCTACAAAAGTGTAAACTTGATCTGTAGTTTGATATTTTGAAGCTGTTCAGCAAATTTCATATTATTCCTCAAACGCATAAAGAAAAAAAGTGTGGAAAACTGAAGTGGGACAGACAGACGGACGGGCGGACAGACGGACAGACAGACGGACTGACGGACGCAGAGGAAAGCTATAGTCCCCTCCGGTGAAAACCGGTAGGGGACTAATAACAATATGCTTGCAAGCTGTTTACAACACGACTTTGCACTAAAGCAACTTTACACGACTTCCAGTTGACACATCTCGCCGTCGTGCATACACACAACACGCCGCTGCGCCAACACATCATAACGGCATGCCATACTCATAGTGACCAATGTTCATATTGCATACAATGATACATATTGATGTAATAAGTAGTAAGATGCAAAAAAAAATGCTGATAAGGGCTACTGTTGCCATGGTAACAGAGACCACCGATATAAAAATGACAAATCTTAGCAATTTCAAAACTATATAGAAAGTAATTGAAGCTTATCTTAGTTATGAAATATGAAATATTGAATTGATTTTATGGTCAATTTTCAAATTAAAGAAAAACTTTGGTAGGCAAATCAAAATCTTTAGAATAATATCATGAAAACCAAAAATAATTTTAAAAAGATAATTCTTTCATATTTTTTTTTTAAATATCATAGAAGTTATCATTGAACAAAACTCATTGTTTTACAGCTGTATATAAAAATATACATGTTATGTAGAGAAATTGACACTTTTTGCTATGATAACAAGGTAAAAATAAGAAAAAACTAAAAACAAAACAAAACAAAAAACCCACAGTGATTCTGTCAAGATGTTTTGTTGCACGCGACGGCGTGTTGTGCAAAGTTGTGTTAGCGCGTTGTGTATTAGCGCAACGGCGGGTTGTGCAAAGCTGCGTTAGCGCGATCGCATGTTGTGTGTTAGCGCGACGGCACGTTTATCTGAACGCGTTGTCGCGCAAACTAAAAAGACCCTATCCAGACACCATACACATGCAGCTCAATTGAGCCGGAATTTAAAGGAATATATTCAAGAAATGAGGAATCGTTATTTGAATATTATTTAACCATTTCTGTGCCACAGGGCCTATTTGGGCCTATTTGAATATCTACGTTAAGTGCCACAGGGCCTATTTGGGCCTATGGCAATTTGAAAAAGTATACATTAAAATAAAAAAAAAAATATTGAATATATTCTGGTTCTGTTTTTCATTATTGATTTTTTAAATTTGTATCAATATACATTGTATGATCTATGTGTTTGGTGAAATACTGCAAATAACGTCACAACGTAAAAAAATGACATCATAATAATAACGTCACTACGTCACACAGCGCCAACTCGTTGTCTGCGTTTTACCATGGCTGGCGTGTGGTTTTTGTTAATAGATCCCGATGATTTTTCAGTCAGAACCGGAAAATAATATATGTACTAATGCTCAACGTGGACCAAAGGAAATGCCCCCTCCCCCACAGGAGCAAGACCAATCTTACTTTTTCCTTCTCTGCCATATAAACCTGGGGCTCGTTTAACATAACTGACTTTTGACAAAAATCTATCTTAAGACCAAAATTTGTCATAAGATCTCACCATAGCTCACAAAATTGTTATATCTTTGGATAATCTTAAAAACTGTCAAAATACAGGTCTTTAAACAGGTCGGGTACACTACCTTATATAGATAGCAATATTTAACATGTGACAGTATTTACGTCAAGCAGATTCTCCAATCCATTGAATGAGTTGCAATGCATGACGGTCTACAACGTGTTTACGATTCAACAGACGCACGTGGTTTTTGTCTGTTTTATTCACAATATTTAATTGCTTGCCGGAATGTTTGTACATCTTGATTTTTACTTTAGAAGGTAAAAAAGGAAAGATTACGTACCTTTAACTTTGTTCCATGCTTACATTGAAAAATACCGTTGTTTTAGTTGATCAATTGTTGCTTTAAAAATGATCAGTATCAAACGACTGACAAACATACGCATACAAGTACAAACAGATCTTAATAAGAAAAAGCGCACAATTGTGTTTTGGTGACTTTATCATTGTGCACTAGAAATAAATACTAGTAACTGTACACTTTTAACGTGAATAGCCACGGTACTAGAAATGCACACATATACAAACGCAGAAGCGCAAGCTATGCAGCATATAGTATTTTGTCCGTTAAGCATTCTGATGCATGTCCCTGAAGAAAATATCAACGCGGATTCTAGTATTGTTGTCTTAAATATGGGATATCACGTGAAAAAACGGTACTCACTGCTTCTAATTCTATAGGACGTACCTCTCTTTTGAACATTGACAATGGGGTATTTAAATAGGTTGATATAAGTCCTCATATGCAATATTTTTTAAATGTGAGCATAGAAATTGAAGTTCAGACATAATTGTCCATATTAATTTCATAAATTCTGAAAAATCATTCAAAATGAGTTTCCAAAGGACAATTCCAAATGGTATATATTTTCAATACGCTTTGTATACACTGAAACTTGTAGTAGCCCACAATACCTTGCAACTCATTCACCTGATTGGTTTGTCGATAAAAGTAAACAGATGGCTAATTTAGTATGCAAATTTATGCCAACGTCACAAAATATAGTGGTCTCGACCTGTTAAAGTCCAAGGCGAGATCTAATATATGGTCCACCGCCGAAGGCCGAGTATAATTCGAGTGCGCGCGACTTTTTATTTTCATGCTGCCGTTAGTGCTGATTTAAAAAAAATCAAATAATATCCATGCGGTTTTTTTTAATTTAAAACATAAATCGGGTAAATAGCTACTACAGATATCATCGTTCTCTGGTATTGTATAATATGCAAGAAATCCAGAAAATATGAATCGCTTGAAGGAGACCGTGTGTCTTCTTCTATTTTTACTTAGAATTGAAATATTGACAGAGCACCAAAAGAGGCATGTACCTAATATATTTTTTTTTCATTCAGAGTTAATTAATGAACGATAATATAAACTGCGATATGCCAAATAAGGAGGAATGGGGGAATGGGGCACTGAAAAAATTACTTTGATATGATCACAAGTTTAGTCAGATGATCAACATTTAACAAAAATTCCAACTGGTGACATTTTACGGTAGTTTTCATGCATATAAAAAAAAAAACTTAATCTTTGGACAAAAAAACAAGACATGCATGTAATAACTTATTTGGAGATAATGGTGATGCTTCTTCGACCGTGTTCGAGATAAAGACTTCAGTGCACCCCCCCCCCCCCCCCGCGCGGTTCGAGTCCTATTGATACCTTTTTCGTATCTTCTGTCTCCTTCTTCAGAGCATTTCCAACAGAGACATTCTTTCTTGAAACTAAATTTCAACCGTGTCTCTAAAATTGGACACCTCAAATCGTAGACATTTTCACATGAATGGTTCTGTCCGCACGGACTTTCAAGTCATTACCTGTTTTATGGTCAGAAAGAGCATCTACTGTGTGTACAGGCGCAAATATAGCGGTAAACGAAGGAAAGATTTCTAGGAGTGTAATATACTTTAAGAAAATACTTTTTATTCTTTCAGTTTATGTATAATTTTAGTATATAAAATATATCAATGTTTTAATCACAACATTTTATCATTATTATATTTTAGACAACTCAGTTGGTCAAGCGGATTGAATCACTAAAAAAAACTGCAAGACCACAAGGTTGTAAAAAAAACTCCTTAGCTCGAATCGAGATATAGAATCGTAAATGTTTTGCATTTCATAACTTATATTTCATCGTATGATAATGAACTATGTATAATCGTTAATTTTCTTAGGTCTATGTTGTTTTTAATTCTTTGAATATTAGAACAATAATATAAATCATAATCGTAGTTGTATCGATAAATAAGATAAGATATTAGAGAACATTAAGAACAAAACTATACATCTTTTTCCGAGAGTTCAAACGTTTACAACTGACGATCGGGATTGTAAATATCACACCTATGATGTGGTAAAAGTTTTTACTTTGTATGGAATAAAATGTAAAAATTAAGATAGTGTTCACCTATCTGAGAAAAGGAAGATTTCAAAACATACAGATAATTTAAAGCTACATAGTCCGATTTTTTAGCTATGAGAGTATCAAATATTTTTCCATACAGACCAAATATATTAGAAACTTAAATTGCCTATTTACACAAGCAAAATCCATCTCCTTTCAAAGTTTGAAATATTCAAATACTTAAAATTGTCCGTATGGGAACACAAAAAACAAAACAAACAAACCACTCCATCTTGGGAATGTTTAGAAACGGGAACCGTTTGGTTTCGTTCCCGAATGATTGGGTTTATTTAACCCGCATGTGATGTATCGATTGTATACAAAACACTTTTCCATATATTAGTGAATAAAATGTACCGACGTTTATTTTTTATTTGATTCTTTTTTACAAAGTCGTAATACAATCATACCCGCCCTGACCTAAGCAGCGAATTTTTATATGAGACGAAAAAAATCAATACAATTTATGTCGTTTGTTTTGTGAATAAATTGTGTACATCACTTTCTCATTGGCTTAATTAACCTGGAAAACTACTGCAATATCTATTATAATACACATACTTAGCATAACCATCGTATAAAAGCGCACACAAAATTTTAAATGAAATCGGATATAGCAGCTTTAAAAATTTCACGATAGGCTTATATCTGATTCTATTTACGAAATCATTAATACAGTCATTTGTATGTGTAAAAACGCATGTTTAATACATTTCGTTGTTTTGGTCCAACAGAAAGATCATACTCGTTCATGTGCGGACCTAGAAGGGGGTGCCTTGACGCCTCCTTCCACCTCTTGGAAAATTCAAATTAATAAGATAACATAGCAAAATTCCCGAAATAGGCCTCAAACCCCCTCTCCAACCTTGGAAAACAAAATTATCCCTCGGACACCCCCTGGAAATGTTTTACGGATCCGCGCATGCGGTTACAAACATAAACGGTATCAATTTTCTCTCGCGTTTTTATCACACAAATTCCCTTTACTGAGATTTTAATCACAAAATAATTTATTAATGTATGCCATTTCTTCTTAAAACTCTCTATATAAATAACTTTGCAGGTGGTGACTGTTGGAGAGTTTCATTTGTTCATGTTTTGTACATTGCAGTGGATACATCAAACTTTCTAAAACAGGGAACGCGGGGTGATTCGAAATACCCTCAAATGACTGTACGAGCATAAACTTGGATGGGCATTTATGCTTGCGCGATTTCATAGAAATACCAATCTAGCACATTCATTCTTTGTCTGTCTGTCTGCCTATCTAACACACATTAAAAATCAATTCCTTTTTTGCGAATTTCTTAAATGCATCATGATAAACCCTTACAGCTGCAGCCAGCAATACCCACCTCTTGACCACTAACATATTTGCGTTTTACTAATTAATTAGTTTTTGAAAATTATCCGCTATTAATGACAATGATTCTTACAAAAATGTCGTATAACTGATGCATACAGACTCTTAAACAATGTAAGTTGGTTATATAAAATGGCTTTAAAACATTTGGTGTTGTGCCTAATTACACATATACTTTACTGTTGATCTAATATGGTCAGTAAATCCCATACGGTGCGAGAGCGAATGAAGATGTTTTTAAAAATAAATGTCCACATTATTTGGGGGGGGGGGGGGGGACTTAGTACTGCTATTTAGACAGTATTCTTTCGTGATAACTACATGTATTTGATAATCCCGCCCCATGTATCAACTGAAGATTTTTGGTTCCATTTTTCACAATTTGAGGGAAACTCTGGTGTGACAAACATGATTAAGTTTGCATTGCATGTCATTAGGTTAACCAAAAAAAAATAAAAATCGATGATTTATTAATTTTTTAAAGTCAACCTACTAAACTCTCTCTCTCTCTCTCTCTCTCTCTCTCTCTCTCTCCTAAGATATATTTTTTATTGTGAAATTTATATATGCAAACAAAGAAATAAGAGATATATGCGTTAGATTTTATAGACTAATTACAATTTCAATGATAAACAATCACATGTACGCGTGGATTATAATAAAGGATTGACAGGATAGGAAAGTGATTATTTTATTTTAAAAAATGCACGTATTTGTTAAAGCTTGGGAACATGCATCATGAATGAAGTAATTCATTTGTTTTGAAAGACGTGGTTTTTTTTACATTTCTTTTTCATTTGGCGACGCTTAAAAAAGGAAGAAAAAAAAGAATGGCGTAACGTCTTATTTGAAATGACAGAGAAAAGGATAAAAAGCCACTGTTTTCGATAATAACATTAGAAATTATCAATTAATCACAAAACTGCATCCCGCAACGCTAAAAAAATGGTACGGCGCGTTGTGTCAGATTGTTACGTCAAAACATGAATTTGATAACGTCATGCTTGGCACTGAAGCGTAATAACGTCTTTTTTGACGTGGCAGCGAAAGGGTTAAGGAATGAATTTAATTTTTATCTACTATAGATTGCTATACAATATAACACAACTTGGGGCAGTGCTTTATTTACAGCAAAGCTGTTAATAAAAAAATACCGTAAACTGTTCCAAGTTATTATTATAGCATTGAATCATGATTTTTCGAAGTATACACTCTCATAACTGCAGCGGTGTGTGCATACAAATTGAGTAACGCGCGTTAGCGCGTTATGAAAATTTGTATGCACACACCGCTGCAGGTATGAGAGTGTATACTTCAAAAAATCATGATTTAATGCTTATATTTACATTTTTTTTAACTTCTTGCCTTGTCTGCAAATGTGATACATACCTTAAAATTCATATCTTATCCTAAATGTAAGTTAATATTAATGGAAGAGCCACAGTAACAGCCACAAGCGTGAACTTTGATTTTCACTTGTGACGTTGCAGTTTACAGCGTTCAACGTTTGTGACGTCATAATAAAAACTCGTCAATTTGACCTTTGACTACTTGTTGCATTTAGAGGCATTTAAACATCACGGAATTTAATGGAAAAACACAGTAGAATGTAAATATACTAAATTGATTCCTTATAATATAATTTTCTACTACTAAAATCAGAAAATAAAGCCAATTTTTTAGTTAAAAGATGTTTAAGATTTGCACAAAATTTAAACGTAACGACAAGCGGATTAATACGTTTCGCACGTGCGTCGTATTGTGACGTAGGCAAGGTATTTTATACGATTTAGGTATATTATAGCATTGAATCATGATTTTTTGAAGTATACACTCTCATAACTGCAGCGGTGTGTGCATATAAATTGAGTAACGCGCGTTTTTAACTTCTTGCCTTGTCTGCAAATGTGATTCATATCTAAAAATTCCTATCTTATCCTAAGGGTAAGTTAATATTAATGGAAGAGCCACAGTAACAGCCACAAGCGTGAACTTTGATTTTCGCTAGTGACGTTGCAGTTTACAGCGTTCAACGTTTGTGACGTCATTATAAAACTCTTTAATTTGACCTTTGACTACTTGTTGCATTTAGAGGCATTTGAAGATCACAGAATTTAATGGAAAAACAAAGTAGAATGTAAATATTATTACTTATTAGGTTTGTTACTGACTGTTTACAGAAATTTGTGGGGTCGGTAAAGTCCATAGAAGGCGAGGCGGAGCCGAGCCTTCTATGGACTTTACCGACACCACAAATTTCTGTAAACAGTCAGTAACAAACCTAATAAGTGTTTTGTTTTGTCGAGGACCTAAAGTTTGATATGTAGGCCAAAACAACAAAAGATAATACATAACAATTAAATTCATAGGCTTATTTTCGAATTTAGTACCTTTCTCGTCAGTCGTCTGTGCAAACCGGGATGCCATTGTATAGAGGATCGTTTTATTACGTCACGGGCAAAGGGGGGTCACTCTAAATATTTTGGGGCTTAAAAATTAAAGGTATGGTTGAACGTTTGTGTTAAAAATCAGCTCAAATAACGTTACGTCCGCCATGTTGCCGTATAAATTTTGACGCCCGCCGTTTAAAGAAATTTATAAGGCAATCACGTGACGCGATTCATCCAATGACGTCGAGACATTCTAGTCCGAGGCAAAACAAATGAATTTGTTTAGCCAATCAAATGAGGCGCTGCAATCAGAATTAAATTATTTAAGGAATGAATGTCAACCCAAGTTATACGAGTATAACCTGGGTTGGGGCAATTTACGCTTTATAACCCGTTATACCTAACCATCAGGCACATAGCATCGGGAAGGGGACAGCCCTCCCCTCACTTTTTCTCGCAGCAAACATAATTGTTCCTAAACTTACCTTTAAAAAAAGAAAAATTAATAGTGCTAATAAAATTTTTGAGTCATATATATACTAACCCCCCCCCCCCCCCCCCCCCCCCCAAGGAATTTCATGGTTTGGGAATAAAACATTTTGGTTGGTAAGATTTTTTTAGTTAAATGTATACTAGACCCCCACCCCACACCACCTCCTCCCCCCACCCCTGTATTAGGATTTTAATGATTTTATGAATTAGCCTTTTTCTCTGCTTGTCAAGATTTCTGATGATCAGAACCCCCCCCCCCCCCCCACCACTTTCAATTTGCTTCCGATGCCACTGCTAAATGCATTGACTAGGAATGCTGGACTAGAAGTAGCCGCTGGAGAGTGCTTTCTAGATTAAGAATATTGAATTGTTATTCCACAAACACATAATGCATAGAGATGATTAAAACTAAATAAGTTATAAATATCTTGGGCCGAAATGACTCGGGGGCGAAATTGTAGGATGCCGAAACAACGAAACGTCATCTATTACGTGTGAACAGACGACGCGATAGAAAGATGTAGGGGATGTAGAAAGATCATAAAGATGAATTTAAGGGATATTCATTTGGATGGCTGACTGTTCATCGTGTAAGAAATGAAATGTTATACGATTGTTCAGGCTTACAGATTCCATTATATTGTACAATGTGGTGTGTTTTTCTTGTGAATTGTTCAGGCTTACAGATTCCATTATATTGTACAATGTGGTGTGTTTTTCTTGTGAATTGTTCAGGGTTACAGATTCCATTATATTGTACAATGTGGTGAATATTTCTTTTGTATGCCACTGCCGGAGTGTCCGAGGAACGGAATTTCTCGAATTTCCTCTGAACAAAGTTTACAAATATCAATGATTTTTTACTTAATATGTTTTACAGGCAGACTTTGCTGAGAAGGGAGAAAGATCTAGAGCAAATAATTAATGGAAGAAATTTCTGACCAATAATGAAGCCATGACCCACAAGTTTCTGTTGCGAAGCTTAAATTTAACCTGTCCCTTAATTAATAGAATACAGGTAAGAGAGAGAGAGAGAGAGAACGAGAGGGGAGAGAGAGAGAGAAGGGGAGGGGAGAGTGTTGTTAATATGGATAGGCAAACCCGGATTAAGATTATCAGCACTATCAAACTGTCGAATGACAGAGTAAATTCTAGAAATGAAAAAAAATAATACAAAATTCTACTTACATATGCACAAATAAACCGTTGTACTGGAAAAATGTTGTTTTTAATGCATTAATAGATCAATTCTCAAAATTGTAATCAACAACTATATAAGTATATACCATGTGGACCTAATTTATAATTATAAACAGTTGTAAACTGTAAAATTGGTTTAAGAACATAACCCAGTTATTCAGCCAATCAAATGTCCCAAGTTCTTGCTAAGAATTCAGTCTTCGTGATAAAGAAATGTTTTTTTCAAGTACTGAAGACTTTTTGATTGGTGGAAACTTTGAAAAAGGGGCGTTTCGGAATTTTTCTTTGCGTGACTTTACGTATTTATGTATACACAGGGCTCGACATTGACGCTTGTCCGCTTGTCCGGTGTAACGAAGAATTTTGACCCGGGTTGAAAATTGACCCGGGGGTCATTTTTCCACGTTGAATATTGAGACCAAGGGTGTTGAATAAAGACCCTAATCAGTTGAAAATTGACCCGCATCGTGGAATTTTGATCATGAAACCGGTTCAAAATTCAACAGCAAAGAAGCACAAATTAACGAATCAATATGATAAGTTGAGTTAATTTAATTAAAAATTATCAGATTTTATATATTTATTCTTTGGATTTACATGTTCACATGTTTCAACGGGGGGGTTGGGGGGGGGGGGTTAAATTGAGACTTAAAAATTTATTTGAATTTACATAGTATCCCTTTAAATATTTACATGTAAAAACTATTTTATTCATAATAAACTTTTCGCGTATAATTGCTGTCTGTGATATCTATATATTTTAAAAGAAATATATGTTTTTTAATAATATTAGTATACATGGTTACACGTTAAAATATTCAATTCAGTAAATCTCTTTTTTTTAATTTGCTGGAGAAGTGTACAAATATAAATAATTTTAAAAAAAAATACAATATGTCATATTATTTAATTTTGGTTTTACGTTCACCCAGTAAATTGAGACTTTGATATTGTTCATTGTAAATTTTCTGAGTGGGTGTAAATAAAAAAAAATTACAGTATGTCATATTGAGATTTTTGTGTTTGCACCCACTCAGTTTGTTAAAACTGTGACTATCTGAATTTTGTATTCACACCCATCCAGCCAATAACAGTTTACAAAATGATGATATGCTAACATGATTGTACTCTTTCATGAACAATGCTGTAGTAACTTATATATCTTGAAAGCCGATTTTTGGTGTTTTATTTGTTCCGTTAGAATAACTTTTGAAATAACTAAATATCATCAAATCGCAAATTTTTCTAGGCATTAACAATTCTGCTTCATGGAATCTGTAGCAAGTTAGCAACCTAAGTTTTGTTCAGGATGACAATAGAATTTTGCTTTAAAGTTTCTAAATTGCTTTGATCACAAAATGTTATCATAAATTTACTAACAGTAATTGTTTTCGTCAATAAATTGGTAAATTGCATTTTTTTGAATAGAAATAAGTAGTAGAAGACCATACAGCAGCGTTGGACTAGATAATTGACCTTCCTATCACAGCCACCTACATTATTAATTTAATTTAAACGTGTTAAATGTGTATATCACGTGTATATAAGACATGAGGTACTTGGATATTAAATAATTATCTGAATATTTATCATATATGATTGTATGTTCACTCACACCTATATTAACAAACATATCACCTTCATTTATACCTGCAGATCTAGAGATACAAACATAAGAATGAGATTTTCATGATCCAGCCCATTTGAAAAGAACAGTAAATAAAAGGGAGCTGTATATAAAGTAAATATACAGGTATAATACTTAAATAGGTTTAAACAGTGTACATTAAGAGAATCAAAAACGCTTTGGAGATCTAATATAAGTATAAACATAAGAAAAATTTTTACAATTTAATCTATATGAAAAATCAGAACTACCATAAAGTATATAGTTCATATAAAATGGTACACTAATGTCAATAAGTTGTTTAAAAAGTTCGTCTCTTTGTTGAGTGTATCTTGGATATCCAGGGGGAAAATCACAATTCCTTCAGATTCAGACCCACAGTATAAACATCGACTCACATCAGATAAAAGAAAATCATTAAATAAGTAAGCTTTACTAGCTTTATTCCGTAATTGACGTAAAATAATATTTCCTATTGTCTTAACTAAAAGGTTTGTAAGCTCTAGGTACATTTTGTTTTTTAAGTTTTGACTTAAAAGAAAGATAAAGTTGATGAAATTTTCTTTTCTGCATGAAGATTATTCCAAAATTTACATGTAGACGGAGAAAAGCTATTGTAATAAGTATATAGTGGTATATAGTAAAAAAGCTAATTCGATCTATGATTATATGCATGTTCAGTAAGAAAATATGATTGAATTCAATCTAACATATCTTGTGGTGCTAAACCATATATATTCTTGTAGAATATAATTAGCTTATGGTTATCCCTTCGAGATTGCAAGGTTTCCAAATTAAGCTCACTATATAAAATTATTTTAGAAGAATTAACTCTGATCCCTGTCACTGTCCTGGTTGCTTCAATGTGTACATGTTTAAGCAATTCGGATTTTTCCTTGATATAGCTGCTCCAAACAACATATCTATCAGTTGTATACTTTTCGCCTACCTTTTCATGTATATACCATTAATATAATTAGATCAACCATCCTCCGACTGTATATTTAGATGCAAACCTATTTTTTTTTAATTGATAACATTTTTGCTGTAGAGGGTATATTTTTTTTTATTTTGAGAAAATATATTACGTCAGTTGCCTGTGTTTCTTTTTTACAGGTAAATAATAGAATTGAAAACTCAAAATAATAGAAATAAATTGCATTTTAAGAAGAACCATGACTGTATATGCAGAAAATTGGATGGTGCTTCAATAAAGTTAATCAAACAAGTTTATAAAAAATTATTTTTAAGTCGTAAAAAATTAAAAACTTGTGTAAATATGTATATGCTGTATTTATACGTATAAGAAAACCCCAGTATATATGAAAAAGGATAAAAATATGACAACCAATCATTTATTATTTTGTCAGTGAAATATTCTGACTTCTTCAAATTAAGCATAGGTATCTGACATTATATCCTTTTGTCTTGATATCAGGGATGGGGTCGATTACTTTCAAAAGTAATCGATTAAATTACAATTACTTTGGGTTTTAAAAGTAATCGATTACAGGCTAATTACATGATCCATTTTTAAAAGTAATCGATTACATTAGATTACTTTTCCTCATTGTAATCATGATTACTTCTGATTACATTATTTGTTTTTCAGTTTTTTCATAGTTTGAATGTTTCATTTAAAAAAAAATGTTGACAGGACTCTTTATTCTGGTATCAATGTAATTTGTTGCATTATTTACTATTTGAAGTAGTTTTTGCATTCCCCGATATGTATGCAGAACAGTATCTACATTTGGATTTCACAATACCCGATGAAGGTTGATCATCAGAAAACTCAAAATGTTGTACAACAGACATCTTTCTCTAAACAAAGTCCGACTCTTTAAATAATTTTCCCAATTAAATAAGCACAGTATGTGAACTGTTTTCTAATGCACCTAAAAGCAAGAACTGTTGAATAGCAAACTCATTGTATCGTGACTGGACATGAATTTAAACATGCCCAAGGGCAATAAAGGAATACTGGCCAACTTTAAGACTGAACCTTATTCACTAAATATAAGATCCAATTAATAATGATTTCAACCTATTGAACTTTACCATTGTAATCATAAAAGTAATCAAAAACTAATCATGATTACAGGACTTTTTCACAGAGTAATCGATTAAATTGCGATTACTTGTAATAAGAAAAATGGATGATTACTGATTACTCATGATTACTCAGCAAACTGTAATCGATTACAGCTGATTACGATTACTGATAATGATTACCCCATCCCTACTTGATATAAATATATATACCCTTTACCCAATAAAGCAGTATAGAGGTTATATATATTTTCGATTACGAGTATTAGAAAAATATACAACGTCAGGTGCCTGTCGAATAGAGCTCTGTTGAATTGCCTTCAAAGTGACGATAACGGGCAATATGTTTGTTTGATATATTTATCAGAGATTGTGACAAGTTTAAACTTTAAATTCTGTCACATGAGGGAATGAAAACCATGTCATCTATATCAAAAAGTATTCTAGCCCTACTCGCCTGCTCAATTCCGAAGCAAACGGTCATCTTCTTAGCTTTTATACATAGTATTGTAATAATAAATGGATATCATATTTTCAATCTAAAAACTAAATGATTAATTGGACATATCAGCCTAAAATAAATTAGCCACGTCCGCATATGTATCGGACAGTATGTACATTTTAAAACTGAAACTTTCAAATATGTGCATGATTGTACATTTAAACCGTGTAGAGTAAGTTCCGGTTCAGATCAAAACTCTGAGGTTTGGGTCAATTCTCAACAGGATCAATTTTCAACTGGTCGAGGTCATCAGAGTTTAGAAAAATCTTTCTCATACCGTTGAAAAATGACCCTGGGTATAAATTTCACGACTTGGTCTCAATTTTTAACGTTGAAAAATGACCCCCCAGGTCAATATTCAACGTTGAAAAATGACCCCCGGGTCAATTTTCAACCCGGGTCAATATTCTTCGTTACACCGGTACCAGTTAAAAAAATATGCGGACAAGTGAATATTGCTGGCCACTTGTCCGACTGGACAAGTGCATTTTTTATGTAAAGAAGTTTCCAACATTTAAAAAAGAAAAGAAAGTTTTGTGATAAGTTTATCCGTAGTCTCGTTATAAGTTTATCGATTAGTTATTTTGAATTTCGATCCCGACATCAAATTGCAATGCAATTGAGTTACTCTTGATCGGGATTGAAGTTCACTAATTTCAAACAACTTTCAAGGTGTGGATCTTAGTTCTTACAAAGTACCAAACACATAATTATGTTAAGAAAAAGAAAGGAAGAAAAGGTAGCAAAGATAAAGGATTATGGAAAGAAATGTAAGCGGACAAGCGTTAATGTCGAGCCCTGTTAGGTTTCATTCATCATTGATAGACTCTGATGACTTTCCATGTTTAGTTTAAAAAACAGCTGAGAAATCAATATAACAGTTACATGTATTTTTAAACCTGATGCTAAATTTAAAATGTCTTGTAATTTGCCATGACAAAGCTACAGCTGACAAATCATGTTTAATGTTACAGTATATGGAACAAATACATGTACATATAGGAAAGACACTTTAAGTTTCCATTTAAAAAGTCAGGTTATTAATTATACTAGCTAGAGTAATCAATAAATGATTTTATTTTAGTAATAGAGTACTGTAGTTTTCAAGTTGACAATATTTGATCTTTAATATTGAAAATTTTTCGGACAAGTGAAGTTGAAGTTCGGACAAGTAAATGTTTTGGTCACTTGTCCCAATGGACAAGTAGGAAAAAAAGTTAATGTAGAGCCCTGATACACCCCCCAATAATACACCAGGCTTCTTACATGTCATTCAAGGCACGGCAATATTTGGACAAAATAGGGGCAGTGTATTTTCCTCATATCTTTAATTTCGTTGGCTTGGGTTCTGTTCTAAGACAGTAAGATCATATGATCTCCGTGACGAAGATTTCACTTCATATGATCTTACTATTACGTAAAATTCCATTTTTGAAGCATTTTAAGCATTTCCTTAATGAATACTATGTTGTGGCCTTATTTAAAATTCATGTTTCACACGTGTTTTGATCTGGTAATCTGGAATATCTGAAAACAAATCATTTGTAATTTTTTCCAACTTTGTCAACTTATTAGTCAAAGTTTTCAAATAATAAAAAAATGATAGGATTTCCATAGAAATGCTGATATGTTATTCAAAGTTTACATGTAGTTAACAGTCTGAATGAACTTATAAATCAAACGATGCATTAATGTTTATGACTGACATTGATATTTTGTTTAAATACTTTTTAGGTGTTTCATCCTCATTCAAGGTAGAAGTAACTGATCCAGTTTTGGAAAAAACATTAATAATGGTGGTATAGTATGAACATTAATTTTATTCAATTATGATACAGCAGTAATTTATTCAGCTAATATCTCATTATAAACAATGGTATAAGTTAGGTGAATTGACTGACATCCGTATACATACATGACATTCAAACTTTGATTTAGATAAGAGGTAGCTTTTTCTGACACTACTCAGAATCTGAGGTTTAGCGTGGTAATGTTGATCATTTTTAATCGCATTTTATTTAGCTGATCCCTCTCTATTCTTTCAATTCAGTAATAGTATAGATTGATGAATCGATCGTGGATTATCTGTTTAAATACAAATCTGAAGGTTGATTGAGCTGTTTGGGAGTTTCTGGGACATTATCGCTTTTTATTAAACACAGTCTCAATGAGTTGTTCCCCCTTTCACCAATACAAATGTACTTAAACCAAGCCAAGTTTTTAATAAACTAGACTTTGACCCGTGTGTGCATTGCATATCGAACATATACGAAATAGGTACATCGACACCTTATTATTGACATTTACATAACAAAGCTATAAGCTAATAATGCTATTAATTTTACTACACTTACCCTAGTTTGAATAATCTAACTGTGTCTTGGGAAAGGCCCTCGCTACTGTTAGAATGCCTTTCTTATACCCGTAATGTAGCAAAAAATTGCAGAATTGCTCCAGAACAATTTTGGAGAAAATAATGATGTTGTCTTGAAAATAACAGTCAAATTCACCCCTACAAACCTTTTTGAGACTGTAAATACCTTTCATCTAAAAATTTTAGTCCATACAATGGAAGAATTCAACACCTTATCACCAACGTACACGTTTTTTCTTTGCTACAGAGATAATACGCATTCTATCGTAAAACTGGGTCCGTAGAACATTATTCATTTTTACAATAAAACAGATTCTATCTTCAATCTCCTAGGAAATATAATGTTAATTTTTGCATGTAATCAAATATTTTTTGTCATCATGAAGACAAAAGCAGAGACATAAATAACAGAAATTGGCAGCTGATCGAAATCTCGCAAAATCCCAAGGTCCCTATTGTAAAGTGTTCCCAGTTTAAATCAGTATATCCTTCTGATAAACAATTATATCGAAATATAAAGAGCTAAAACCTATCACCAAAGCATTCAAAATATTATATTTTCATGAGTTTATGTCATATGAACAATATTAAAAGAGAAGTTTTAGGAGGCAGTTAGCTACCCGTCGTCCGTTATTTCGCCGATGTTTTATAGCTGGCCAATATATTTTCTATATATTAATCTTATTTTTCAATTTTTTGTTTCAAAAATGTCTAAAACCTATGCACAATTTTCATTAGATCATTATCTCTGTTCACTAAAATGTAGTTCTCAAGTAAAGTTGGTCCCGTACCATTTTTCAACAACAAAACACGGCAATGGCGGAGTTGCCGATCTCTGTTATTTATGTCTCTGACAAAAGTACAAAACAGTTCCAAACACACAAGTTAGATAACGATTAATGTGTTACTGTAGTAATTCTCTCTCTCTCTCTCTCTCTCTCTCTCTCTCTCTCTCTCTCTCTCTCTCTCTCAGTACTTTTGCTTTCCTATATGTTTTAATTGAAATTTGCTGTATAGTATTACTTTGTGTTATACATGTACTGGTGTGTAGAATTGTGTGGTCTCTTTATAGGTTTTAAGTGTATAATACACGGAGATACAGTGGATGAAGTCAAGAAAAACAAAATACATATGTGGTATAGTATTCATGAATTTTTCATTTATATGAATTTTTACTAGGCTGCTAATCTTTTTGTTTCTTGGTCACTCAGAAGACCTATTGCTATCACTCGTCTGTCGTTGTGTGTCATTCATAGACATCGTTGTGTGTCATTCATAGAAATCATATTATACAGCTCTTAAATAGGTATGAGGGCAGTAGTCATTGTGTTAGCCTTGGGGTAGGAACTGTTGTCTCGAGACCATAGGCCAAGGTCAACATCAAATTCTTACCAAGGTATTGACAAATTAACTATTGCCCTCATCCTTATTATTCATAAGCCACAGTCAAATACTACATAGGCCACAATCAAATACGCAGCCAGGGTAAGGGGGAAAGCCAGTCATAGACCACAGTCAAATACTCGGCCAGTAGAACCAGTACATGTTTATAAGAGCATGTCATAGAGAGTGAGAGAGTATAGAAAGAGAAGAGAGTGGTTACATGTTTATCAGAGAAAGTCTCTCAATCCCTTTTTTCCCATTTGTTCTCTCTCTCTTATTATCAGCAAACTCTCTCTCTCTCTTTCTCTCTCTCTCTCTTTCTCTCTCTCTCTTTCTCTCTCTCTCTCTCTCTCTCTCTCTCTCTCTCTCTCTCTGAGAAAGCAGAGAAATTTTGAGAAAGAGGGATAGAATGAAAGAAGAAATGAGAAACAAACTAAGCAAGGAAATTCTGAGAGATAGACAGAAAGAGAGAGATAGAAACAAAAGAGAGACAATGGTATCTGTTAAGAGAAAGAGAGAGAGAGAATACCTGTCTGAATGAAAAGTGTTCTAGAAAGTGAGAAAAAGATAGATAGAGAGCTAAAAAGAGAAAAAAACAATTACATGTTAAACGGAGAAAATCAGAGAGAGGGAGGGAGAGAAAGATAGAGATAATACCTGTCTGAAAAGTGTTCTAGAGAGTGAGAAAAAGATTGAGAGATAAAAAGAGAAGAAAAAAAGATTACGTGTTAAAGGGAGAAAATCAGAGAGAGAGAGAGAGAAGGATAGAAAGAGAGAGAGATATAGTTTATCAATGAAACTAAGAAAAAAAATTATAAAGCAAAAGTTTCAGTTAAGCAGGGGAAATGGGAGAGATAAATAGAGGAAGTGAAAGAATGAGAGAGCAAGGGTACATGTTTAACAGAGAAGGTCAAAGAGAGGGAGAAATTGACTAGAAGTACACTGTACTTATATAGCAGAAAAAAGTCTTATAAACTGAGAAAGAAATAGAGAGAGAGAGAGAGAGAGAGAGAGAGAGAGAGAGAGAGAGAGAGAGAGAGAGAGAGAGAGAGAGAGAGAGGCAAAAGTACTGAGAGAGAGAGAGAGAAAAACACCAAGCTTACATGTAAAACAGAAAAATTATGGAAGAGGGAATGAGATATACTGTATTCTCTGCTAAGCATGTAACAAGTGTCTTTTTCTCTCACAGACTTTCTCTATGAACATTTACTCTCTTTTTCTGATACGTACATTTGCTCTCTCTCTCTCTCTCTCTCTCTCTCTCTCTCTCTCTCTCTCAGAGAAAGAGAAATTTTAAGAAAGAGAGATAATAGGGTTGTCTCTAAAAATTAAAGAAGAAGTAAAAATTAAAAGGGGGTCTGGGAGTCTAGCTAATAGCTAAAATGCAATAATAGCCAGATAATTATTCTATGTGTGGGGAAGGGGGGTTCCCCTCCCCAAGGTCAGAGAGACAGAAAATAATTGTCTGGAAAATGTTTTAGAGAGTGAGAAAAGGACAGAGAGAAAGAAAACAGGATTACATGTTAAACAGAGAAAATTAGAGAGAATGAGAAAGAGGGAGGGAGAGAGAGCAATACAAACAGTACATGTTTATCAGAGAAAATCAGTGAGAGAGAGAGAAAAATTCAAGGTCATAGAAAGAGAATGGGTACATGTTTAGCAGAGAAAGTCTCTCAATGCCTTTTCCCATTTGTTCTCTGCTCTCTCTCTCTCTCTCTCTCGCTCTCGCTCTGAAAGAAAAGAACAAGGATGTATGTTAATTCAGAGAGAGAGAGAGAGAGAGAGAGAGAATAAGTTTAGCAATAAAACTCTTTCTCTCTCTCTCAGAAAGCAACCTTGTAAAAAGCAGATAAATAATGAGAAAGAGAGATAGAGAATGAAAGAAGGAATGTGAAACATGAGTTCAAGCTAAGCAAGAAAATTCTGAGGGATATACAGAGAGAGAGAGAGAGAGAGAGAGAGAGAGAGAGAGAGAGAATTATTGTCTGGAAAATGTTCTAGAGAGTGAGAAAAGGATAGATAGAGAGACAGAAAGAAAACAAGAGTACATGTTTAACAAAGAAGGTTAGAGAATAAGAGAGAGTGCTCTCTTATTCTCTCTCTTTCTCAATCTCTCTCTCTCTCTCTCTCTCTCTTTTTCTTGTGTCAATCATATTATTTTTGGGCCATTTCTTCAACAAGTTCAGTGTTTCTGTAACCAGAGCCATATTGATGAAACATTATTTATATGAATCATCATTATCTTTGTAGGAAAAATATATATTATTACATTAAAGAAACATACTTTGAATGAAAACATTTTATATAAAATTGATATAGATATGTGGAACAAATGTGGTTGGCTTTATTTTAAACACTTTATTTTTTTATTGAACAGGTTGTGATTTTGAGACCTATACCCTCCACACAATGGAAACAGCAAGCACTCCATGTAAAGTACATCTATGTTCTAAGTGTCCGGGGGACACCGAGTACTATTGTGTATCGTGTCCATGTGATCTGTGTCCCCTGTGTAAAGAGAACCATGTAAAAGATCTCCAAACAATAGACCATGATGTTGTGTCATACCGTGATAAACTCAACTACATCCCAACACAAGAGATCTGTGTGATACATCCTAGCCATGTTTATACAAAGTACTGTGAACCTTGTCAAGTTCCTGTGTGTGATTCTTGGTTTGGACATACATCCCACAAATTCCCAATTCCTTTCTTTAAAAAAAGAAGGCATAAGATTGAGAGTATACAAGCAGCATATCAAACAATGCGACAACAACACAGAGGAACCATTCACACCATCAGAAGTGAGGCTCTCTTTTACAGACCTGTTCTCCTGCCACGAATCAAAACTGATTTCAAAACCTGTCGCACAGAATTCTCCCTCTATCAATCAGAAATGTTAACAAAGGCCCAGACACTGAAGCATCTCATTGACTATATACAAAACGATTTCATGTGTAATGTGTTCTGTGACTTTGATTTCAAACACAGATGTTTAAAACAGAAGAAAGAAATGATCATACATATTGTCAGCCTACAGAGATATGTATACATATATGAACAAAGGAGAGTCATCAGACCACTACTATTCCTCTCCTCCATAAAGACAGCCCTCCCCCATATGCATCCTACACTCCACACAAGCCAGCTCTCCATGACTGAGTCACTCAACAAGGAGGATGTGATGGAGTCACTGAGTGCAATCCAAATCACAGAGAGAGGAAACCGACGCGTAGGAAACCAGTGTCTGCTGAAACTGACGTATGCTCCTGAGTTACATCAATCTCTCACAGTGACAGGTGTTGATCGTTGTTATCACATTTCCTGTGTGACATCAGACCGGGTCTGGGTCAGTGATAGAAACAATATCATGTTGACAGACACAACAGGTGTCCCTCTACATCGTGTGGAGGATTCATGTAGTGGTAATGGATTTCACACAGTGAACAGTGAGAGTGAACTAATTTATATAGATACGGATTATAACATCAACAAACTGTCAATGGATATGAAAACAACCACAACATTTATAGAGAGAACAGACTCTACATGGGACCCACGGTGTGTGTACTGGTCCCCGTCCACTGGGGATCTACTGGTTGGGATGTGTAACTATGATACAAAGACTTGCAAGGTAACCCGGTACAACCAGAGTGGGCAACTCACAAAAACCATACAGCACGACATCACAGGACGGGCACTGTATAGATTACCTACCTATATAACAGAGAACAACAATGGGGATGTCGTGGTGTCTGACTTTCTTGCTGTAGTGGTGACAGAGCGTGGAGGAAGACATCGTTTCTCCTACACAGGACCTCCATCAGGATCAGGACTAAAGTCAAATGGAATATGTACTGACGCGCTGTCACACATCCTGGTGTGTGATGTAGAAACCAAAACAGTACAGATGTTGGACAAGGACGGTCAGTTCCTGTCACATCTACTGACAGAATCACAAGAGATGGGTGAACCATGGAGCCTGAGTTATGATGTCAACACTCACCGTCTCTGGGTCGGATCATGGTTCAACAACAAGGTGTATGTCTACAGGTATATCACCAGACAGGACGCTCTGACAGGTAAGTCTGAGTCATTATCATTGATGTAGTATATATGTGTTAGGTATCATACAGGTTTCAATGAGATCTAAGTATACCTTAGTTATTTTTGTTATATCACACAAGTCACATTAAATTGTTAATTCAGTTTATATCTATTTCATTGTGATTGTAATTCAAATATTAGGTATATATCTATGTAATTGCAAAATTGATTTTTTACATGTTATCAATAACTTACCATATATATGTAGTTTATAGCTCAAATTTATTTCAATAAGAAGAGACAAACGTTATCATTGTAATAAAAAATAAGTTATAAAAAAGCAATTCATTTTAAGTTTTGGAATGAGTATTTAATTTGCTCAATTAACCTACTGCAACATGCCAATTCATTTCAATCTATGTTTGATGTTTGTAGATCAAAGTCGTGTGATGGAGTCACTGAGTGGAATCCCAACCCCAGGGACGGAAAAACCACAGCAAGGAAACCAGTGTCTGCTGAAACTGATGTCTCCCCCCGAGTTACTTCACTCTCTCACAGTGACAGGTGTTAATGGTTGTGATCACATTTCCTGTGTGACATCAGACCAAGTCCGGGTCAGTGATACATTCAATCTCATCTTGACAAACACAACAGGTGTCCCTCTACATCGTGTGGAGGATTCATGTCGTGGTTATGATACAGGATTACACACAGTGAACAGTGAGAGTGAACTGTTTTATATAAATAGGAATTATAACATCAACAAACTGTCAAAGGATATGAAAACAACCACCACATTTATAGGGAAAACAGACACTACGTGGATACCACGGTGTGTGTACTGGTCCCCGTCCACTGGGAATCTACTGGTCGGGATGTATTATATACATTCATGGACAGACACAGGCAAGGTAACCCGGTACAACCAGAGTGGACAACTGACACAAACCATACAGCACGACACAGGACAGGGACTGTATAGAGAACCTAACTATATAACAGAGAACAACAATGGGGATGTCGTGGTGTCTGACTATAGAGCTGTAGTGGTGACAGAGCGTGGAGGAAGACATCGTTTCTCCTACACAGGACATCCATCAGGATCAGGACTATGGCCACATGGAATCTGTACTGACGCGCTGTCACACATCCTGGTGTGTGATGATTGGACCAACACAGTACAGATGTTGGACAAGGACGGTCAGTTCCTGTCGCATCTATTGACAAAATCACAAGAGATGGGTGTACCACGGAGCCTGAGTTATGATGTCAACACTCATCATCTCTGGGTCGGATCAGGATCATGGTGTGACAACAACACGGTGGTTATATACAGGTATATCACCAGACAGGACGCTCTGACAGGTAAGTCTGAGTCATTATCATTCACATTAATTAGATATAGATAACTAAGACACACAGTCCGTGTTAATTATCAGTCAATAAGATACATGTAAGACATATTTATCTGTGTGATTGTTTGTCAATATAAACAGTTCATTGTCACAGGGTTAGCTGTGTCTACCAGTCATTGGGATTCATTGTTTATCGAAAATAAATAGAAATTAAATATATTTCATTATAAGATGTACAGTCACATGTCATTCTAATTAGTTAAATAATTTAACAGGTCATTGTAATTAATAAACCAGATATTAATATTTGTAATTTGTTTTGTCACAAGTACATGTCAATTGAGTTGATTTAATTAATTACATAACTTTTAAAGTATGTGTCAGTGTAATTAATTTGAACTTATTTGTAGATGTAGCTCTGTCTTTATTTTATTTAATTTTATTTATTTGTAGTTGTTTATGTATCATTACATAACCTGTATGATATAGATTAATTAACAGCTAATTAATGACTTGTTGTAGATGAACACACACCCCGTCCTGATGGGGACACCATGTCCAGCTCAACACCAGCCGTATAATGGAGATAGCTGGGATATTGACAGGTTGTAAATGTTTCTGTACAAATCTAGTCTGCTCTCCAAACCACACATGTTGTTTGTCACTTAATTTCTTCAACATCTGCAGCTGAAGTTGACCTGTGTATAATTCACATGGACTGTAATATTGACGCCTGTTTATTTCACACTTTGTGATCATCCAAACATGGCTGTCTATTGCTATATGTAAAGTTAATGTTATGGAAAATGGACTGCTGATATGAATTTAATAATGAATAATTACTATAAGTGTTTAGCTTTATACTATCCAAGACTTACTAGTGATCTGAACACTGAGTGAGATCGTAGACTCCAAGCCGAGAATGCTTAGGAACTCGAGAAGGTGGCCCTGGGCAACCTACAACATGAACTCGACCTCGAGAGGAAGAATCTCAGATCCACAAAGATGAAAGTCTGGTTACAAGGCTCAACTCGAGCAGCTCAGCTCAGCAGTGAAACATGAGGAAGCCAAATTGAACGACCTTCAGGGGTGGGTTTTGAGCTACAGTGTGGTGTTCTGTCTCAGGGAGACAGAAGACTGAGATAGTGAGGGTCAACAAACAGTAAACTCAAGATGATCAATTTAATTATCATCATGATTTTACTCCTCATCTTTCCCTCGATAGACAGCAATTAGCACTAATATTGCTGGGTGCTGATACGGTGTAAAGTTTAAGTCCCTCAATTTAACTGTATCACCTTTTTTCTTTAGGCTTATTTGAATTAATGTTTTTTTTCTCTCTAGAAAGTTCTCTTTAGGCTTATCTAAGTTAATTCCCTAGAAAGATTGCGGTGACCTTATTTAAATAAATGTTTATTTTTCTCTAAAAAGATAGTTTATACTTGTGAACTGAGCTAGTATTAAGGTTGTATAATTTATGTATAACATTAATATTGATACATTTTTATACATAGCTATAGAGAGGGTGAGAGCTGTCAATGACAAACTCGGAGTCTGGACAGTGAGCGTTACTCACTCCTTGAGAGTGCAGATCAGAAAACTCCAATTTTTGAGAACATGCAACTTGAGTTAGAATCAGAAACAGAATCAGAACGTGCCAAAGTTAAAGATCTCAAAACTCAGTGGAGCGAGAAAAGCAAAAGCTTCAATATCAGGTGACAGCTTAAGAGTCAGATGAGTGCACTCAAAGACGAGCTCGAGCAGGAAAGGTTGGCTTGCCGCCAGATGAAGAACGAGATAGACCAGATACAGGTGAATGAGTGTGGAGTTATTGTGTCTCACAACGAGCAATGCTCATCTTCCCATCTTCCTTTCTACTTTCTAGTTTAGATTTCTAAAGATGTTGCACATCTTGTTCATTGCACATAGTAAACTACAGTCTGTGAACTTAATAACATAAGTTTGATATCATAGATTTTATTATTCATTAGGTCATTTTCATAATCTAAATGTTGTCGTAGCTCTGTTGAATTACATGATTATAACTTTTCCCAGCATGCTATTGGCTCGTCATGACCGGCTAAAAGCGTGCAGGAAACCAAATGAAGTCTGTGGTATATAAAAGAGAGTTGCTTTGAACATTTATTAACTAATTGTGTTTGTTCAGCTTCATAAACTAGACATTACTCGGCACTACGAACACGAACATGACCAAGTCTCACGGCTCAAGTCTGAACGTGAACTCCTGAGGTCAGAGGTCAAATCCCTGAAGGACGCCATAAATGAGAAGGAAGGAAGTAGTGACACGGAGGAAGTGACAGAGCGTCGGTCACAGAGACAGCTGGAGAGGGAGAGGGACGACCAGAAAATGAAGATGGTAATGATGTGTTCTCAATGCTTGGATACAAACTTAGTATATTCCTTATTTTAAGCGAGTTCTTAATTCTGCAATCATGCTGTTATGTCAGTCACGACACAGAGAAAATGACGTAGTTTCAGCTTGCTGTTTTGTATCAAAATCTGAGAATATAGAATCGTGAATGCAGAACTTTTATCCTAATCTCTTATAGTTCCCAACTCTCAGGAAATGTAAGCGAAATTTCTATATCTGTGAGGTGGATGCTTCTCTCAATTTTACATGGATATTAATTCCTCGTGTTTAATTAGTAATCTACAGTAATGTGTGTACAGAGGAATTGTTTAGAGATGATTTTACATGGATATTAATTCCTCGTGTTTAATTAGTAATCTACAGTAATGTGTGTACAGGGGAATTGTTTAGAGATGATTTTACATTAATATTAATTCCTTACGTATAATAAGCAATCAACAGTAATGTGAGAATATTGAATCGTGAATGCAGAATTTTTATCCTAATCTCTTATAGTTCCCAACTCTCAGGAGTGAGAGGGACGACCAGAAAATGAAGATGGTAATGATGTGTTTCAATGCTTGTATACAAACTATGTAGATTCCTTATTTTAAGCGAGTACTTAATTCTGCGATCACGCTGTTTTGTATCGAAATGTGAGTATATTGAATCCTGAATGCGGAACTTTTTTTCCTAATCTCTTATAGTTCTCAACTCTCAGGAAATGTATGCGAGATTTTAATATCTGTGAGGTGGATGCTTCTCTTGATTTTACATGGACATGAATTCCTCACGTTTAATTATCAATCTACAGTAATGTGTGTATAGGGGTATTGTTTAGAGATGATTTTACATGGATATTGATTTGTCGCGTATAATTAGCAATCAACAGTAGTGTGCGTATAGGGATATTGTTTAGAGTTGATTTTACATGGATATTAATTCCTCGGGTTTAATTATCAATCTACAGTAGTGTGCGTATAGGCATATTGTTTCGAGATGATTTTACATGGATATTTATTCCTCGCGTTTAATTAGCAATCTACAGTAATGTGTGTGTAGGGGTATTTGTTTAGAGGTGATTTTCTGTAAAATAAACTGGTTGACTTTAGTTATATACAGAATTCTACATGTAGCGGCCATTTATATATACAGAATTCTACATGTAGCGGCCATTTATATATACAGAATTCTACATGTAGCGGCCATTTATATATACAGAATTCTACATGTAGCGGCCATTTTGCTGGGTTGCCGGACTTCTTTGCCCTTTTTTTAGCTCACCTGAACCGAAGGTTCAAGTGAGCTTTTCTGATCACCCGTTGTCCGTCCGTCCGTCCGTCCGTCTGTCCGTCCGTCTGTAAACTTTTCACATTTTCAACTTCTTCTCAAAAACCACTGGGCCAAATTTAACCAAATTTGGTACAAAGCATCCTTATGGAAAGGGGATTATAAATTGTTAAAATAAAGGGCACAGCCCTTTTCAAAAGGGAGATAATTGCGAAACAGTGAGTATAGGGTGCATGTCTTAAAAAATCTTCTTCTCAAGAACCACTGCACCAGAAATGCCAATATTTACACAAAAGCTTGTATATATAGTGAAGATTCTAAATTGTAAAAATCGTGACCCTCGGACCAAAACTGGGGCCCCAGGCGGGGTTCAAAGTTTAACATAGAAATACATAGGAAAATGTTTAAAAAATCTTCTTCTCAAGAACCACTGCACCATAAATGCCAATATTTACACAAAAGCTTGTATATATAGTGAAGATTCTAAATTGTAAAAATCGTGACCCTCGGACCAAAACTGGGGCCCCAGGCGGGGTTCAAAGTTTAACATATATAGAAATACATAGGAAAATGTTTAAAAAATCTTCTTCTCAAGAACCACTGCACCAGAAATGCCAATATTTACACAAAAGCTTGTATACATAGTGAAGATTCTAAATTGTAAAAATCGTGACCCTCGGACCAAAACTGGGGCCCCAGGCGGGGTTCAAAGTTTAACATAGAAATACATAGGAAAATGTTTAAAAAATCTTCTTCTCAAGAACCACTGCACCATAAATGCCAATATTTACACAAAAGCTTGTATACATAGTGAAGATTCTAAATTGTAAAAATCGTGACCCTCGGACCAAAACTGGGGCCCCAGGCGGGGTTCAAAGTTTAACATAGAAATACATAGGAAAATGTTTAAAAAATCTTCTTCTCAAGAACCACTGCACCAGGAATGCCAATATTTACACAAAAGCTTGTATACAAAGTGAAGATTCTAAATTGTAAAAATCGTGACCCTCGGACCAAAACTGGGGCCCCAGGCGGGGTTCAAAGTTTAATATAGAAATACATAGGAAAATGTTTAAAAAATCTTCTTCTCAAGAACCACTGCACCAGAAATGCCAATATTTACACAAAAGCTTGTATATATAGTGAAGATTCTAAATTGTAAAAATCGTGACCCTCGGACCAAAACTGGGGCCCCAGGCGGGGTTCAAAGTTTAACATAGAAATACATAGGAAAATGTTTAAAAAATCTTCTTCTCAAGAACCACTGCACCAGAAATGCCAATATTTACACAAAAGCTTGTATGTATAATGAAGATTCTAAATTGTAAAAATCGTGACCCTTGGACCAAAAACTGGGGCCCCAGGCGGGGATCAAAATTTAACATAGAACTACATATGAAAAATGTTTAAAAATCTTCTTCTCAAGAACCACTTCACCAAAAATGCCAATACATACACAAAAGGTTGTATATATAGTGAAGATTGTAAAAATCGTGACCCCCGAACAAAAGTGGGGCCCCAGGAGGGGTTTAGATTTTAACATATATAGGAAAATGTTTTAAAATCTTCTCAAGAACCATCGTGCAACTGTTTGGGATATTACTATGCATACATGTACATCCTTAAATAATGTAGATTCAAAAAATTGTAACTCCCGGACAATTGATGGGCACCAAGAGGGGTTCAAAATTTAAACATTTTAAAAAACAAAGGAAAAGTTTAAAAATTTTCTTCTCAAGAACTACAATGTTTTAGTTAGTGGAATATCTATGCATGCATCCTTCGCTTATGTAGATTCCTAATTCGTAAAATCGTGACCCCCGGACCAATAATGGGGCCCCAAGATGGGGTCAAAGTTTATTATAGAAATATAAAGGTAACAGGTTAAAAAATCTTCTTCTCGAGATCTACAATGCTTCAATTTGTGAGATTACTATCATGCATACAACCTTGGATAATGAAGGTTCGACAGTTTTAAAATAGTGACCCCTGGACTAATACTAGGGACCCAAGATGGGTTTAAAGTTAAATGTAGAAGTACCGGTATATATGGAAAATGTTTAAAAATCTTCTTTTCGAGAACTACAATGCATCAATTTGTCAGATAACTACGTAAGCACCCTCAAATAGTGTAGATTCGAAATTATAAAAGCCGTGACCTCAATCTAATACTGGGGCCCCAAGAGGTGTTCAAAGTTTAGCATAGAAATATAGAGGGAAAATGTTGAAAAATCTTTTTCTAGGGAACTATAATGCTTCAGCTTGTGAGATAACTAGGCAAGCATCCTTAAATAATGTAGATTCCAAATAATTAAAACTTTAGCACTGGACTAATACTGTGGCCCCAAAAGGGGTTCAAAGTTTAACATAGAAAGATATATTGAAAATGTTTTTAAAAAGTTCTTCTCGAGAACTATAATGCTACAGTTTGTGAGATTACTATGCACGGATCCTCAAATTGTGTAAACTCTAATGTAGTGGAACCAAGAGTTATCTTTCTTAATGTTCTGTACAGTCTGAGAGTTATTCTTCTTGAAGTGGAACTCTTCTACGTTCAGTTTTTCAGGTTGTGTACGTGCGGTCCCACCGCAGTGCTACACATTTTCATTCCTATGTTACTATTTATGTTGTTCAAGCCAACCATAAACCTCGGACCATTACTTGGTCCCCAGAAAGGGGTTCAATGTTTAAAATAGAAAAAGCATATGCTACGAAATGTAATGTTACAAGGAACTGCTGTTCAGGTGAGCGATGTGGCCCATGGGCCTCTTGTTTGGAGAATTGAGAATGTTTGATAATTGCTTCAGCATCTGCTTTGATTTTATTCATGCATGAAAATGAAACTTTTTTTGAACTCAGCAAGTTCAAAACCTAGAGAGTTCAGAGACTCGAGAATGTGACATGGAAGCCACTCAGGAACTACAGCTAGAGAAACTACACTCAACTCACCAGCGAGTCGACTCAAAGAGCAGTGAGGAGGATCCAGTTCACCGGAACGTTTATAAGTCACAGCTCGAGAGTTTAAAGGTCTTACGCAAGGTAATAGCCAATCAAACTGAACTTGGTCAATTGCTGTTCCATATATATAGAGACAATTTCTTCTCTTTCTTCCTTTTTTGGCACCTTTTAGGCCTATAGTATTGATTTAATATGGACTCAGTGGCTAGGAGAATTATTATACCCCCGCAAACGAAGTTTAGGGGGGTATATTGGTTTCACCCTGTCCGTCTGTCCGTCTGTCTGTCTGTCCGTCTGTCCGTCTGTCCGTCTGTCTGTAGACGCAACTTTGTCCCCCCTATAGAATTTTTTATTACTTCATGGAACAGTTTGAAAATTTGACATAAGTTGAACACCATCTGAAGATGTGCACCTGCAATTTTTTTTAAGATCAGACAAGATTTAATGATTTTATGACAGTTTTCATTTTCCTTATTCTATATATTGTACACTAATATTGAAAAGTAAGGGAGGTAATCCTTACAGATTTTATTAATTAATTAATAGAAAACACTCTAAAATATATTTATATAAATACATCCAGATGGAGTTTTTTGTCTTTATGTCTTAAGTAATAAAAAAAAAATTATTTTTTATAAGTATTCTATCAACTGACAATGCAAAGTTTTTGTTTGTCAATGATAAATTCTTAGGAGCTAATGAGAACATCAAAGACAAGTGTGGCTGAATTCATTTGTCCCAAGGGAGCCATTATCTGAGCCATGGTTCAGATGGAGCATGTGTTTAGGGGAAATTGATAATCTGTAAAATGGGTGATGGTTTTGGGGCTATTTTAAAACTGTTTCATGTAAACCAAAAGGTCTATCATTATAAGGAAATAAATAATATAATTATTAATAAAGAAGTTAAACTATTTTTAGAGGTTGTTTAAATTTATTTGTCAAGTAATTTGATGAAGTGACCCTATTGGGCATTAATTTAAATGAAATTCAAAATTACTGATATGATTGAAGTGTTTTGGCAATTTTAAAATTGTTTGTAATATTAAATTTTCTTTTTTACATATTTTTACATAGTATGGTAATTATGGTAATGTTTTGGGAGTTTATTAAATTTAACAAGCTCATCAAAGAAAATCATAGTCCTATGGGATCAATTTTCTGATTTGGAGTTCAATTGTGCCATAGGAGAAAGTGAGGAAAATTTGAAACAACTAATTGCATCTGTCAAGACTCTTATTAGAAAGATATTGAAAGTTTTATCAACAGAAGAGCATTGCTTGGCTACCGGTATTTCTATTCACTGCAAAGGGAGGGGTTATTGTCATTTTGTTGGTTTTTCTTTAAATCAATTAAATTAAAAAAATATATCATCAAATACATACATTTGTAAATGTATTACTGTTATAGATATGTATTTACAGTGAAATTCTGACAATGTTGATTTTAATTTTTCTTTGTTAACTATTTTTTTTTTTTTTTTACATTTCTAGAAATTTTTTTTTGTATGTTTCAAACCTTAATTATTATTCAATTCAATTATTTGTCCCATTTGAAATTAGCCTAGCGGGGGTATTAGTCCCATTAGGACAGTTCTAGTTACTTTAGGGGAATTGTCACACTAATTTCAATGGATTTTTTTTTAGATGTGCATGATGCAACTTCCTGGATGGTGCTGAGTCTGTTTGTCAACATGTGAAACCCACGTGTATCTGGGGGTAAGTATGTTTACTATCAATTATCTCTCTTAGAAGCCGCATAAGGCATTATTTTTCTGATCTAATATTTTTCTTGAAACATTTGACTAAAATTTCTCTTTCATGAATTATATGCTGAGAGTATAGTTTATCAATTAACTTAACTATAGCTAAATAGTAACATATAGTGAAATTAATTCCTTGTGTGAGACTTTGAGAGAAACATGTAACTTTTATTTAAGGTGTAATATCCCTCTGCTATTAATTTTGCCATATATTTTTTAAAAAAAAATCATAGTGATTTTCATCAAAGTCAATATCAATCTATTCATATGAAACAAAACTGAAGTGATGAAGTGCTGCTAGATTTTTTAAAAATTGATAATGTGTCTAATCATGATATGAAGAAAACTAAACATAGTGATTAGAAAAAGCAAAATTTTACCATCACAGGATAAAATTTAAAATCTAAAATGTATATGAAAATAATATATAGTTATATACATTTTCATTTCATATTACAAAACATATTGAAGCGCTGCATTTTAGTTCAGAATAGTACTTTGTTGTATAGGTTTGCAACAAAAATTGCTTCAATCAGCAAGAGTTATCTTTCTTTATAATAGACTATTGAATGTTTTACATGCATGTTTTACATACACTGCATGATAAATTGCTACAGTTTCTAAATTTTCAGAAAAAAGTTTTCTCTTTTCAAATTTGGATAAGATAATAGTAAATGGATCCATATATTTAAGAAATCCTAAAAATGTAAACCAGAGCATAAATTTTGTTATAACACAACAAGGGGATGAAGCGAATAATCTTCCAGTAATTGGTATAATATCAATATAGGGATTTACATGTATTGTCTTAAATCAAATGAGATATTGGTTATTTTTTAAATTTTGTTTTCCCATATCTGCTCCCTCAGAATAGAAAAGTCTTATTAAATTTTAAACATTTGAAATGTTATAAGTTTTAAACGATTATAACTAAGTATAGAATATGTAATTGTCTTAGTCACATTTTTCCCAATTATAATTCATTCAGCTCTGTGAACGAGCTATAAATAGGGAAATAAAAACATTCCATCCAAATATTCTCTGGCCTAAAACATCAAACATCAACTGTACAGAAACAAACATATTATTTTCTACAGAAGTTATCTCTCTTATCAGAGGGACATTCCACCTTAAACTGCATTTTTTCTATTTTCAGGAGTTGCCTCCCTTGTTAAAGATCAACAATGGCGGATAAACAATGCGGGATGCTGTTTTGTCACCAACGGTGACATTTGACACCTGTATACCCGTATTTCTACCAATCGTCTCTGTCCTCCTTGTTGGGTACATTAGACAGGTAAGAAAATCAAGATAATTGTTTGCAATCATTTTGATAAGATAAACAATTATGTGCATTATTAAAAACATAGCAATCATTAAATGTAATACAAAATTCACATGATAGGTATAATATTACAAACATTTCATACATGGTAACTACATACACTTCCCTACCCCCCCCCCCCCCCCAACCCACACACACTTAGCTACTTCCTGTTTAATTTTGGATCTGTTAGTGACTTAATATAAGTGTCTTTAGACTTTTATCGTAAAGCCAATATCTTTGAGATCTGTAGAATTTTCTTTGGAATTTATATTTCAATACCGGTAGTTTTTGTTTCATTTTAAAGTAATTTTGCCTATTTTGCTGTTGTTTTAGATGATGGACCACTCTACTTCCTTTTACTACAGGTGCCCCTACAGATTCACAAATTTCCAATGTTGAATTTCCATGACCCCGATTGAGTGAGTGCACTACTTGATGTAACTATTCTACGTTCAAAATTTCTGCTACTAGTAATACATTTTGGATTTGATTTTAGGTATCCCCTATTCGCAGATTCAGGTTTTTGTGTACAAGTGTAATATTTAATTCTATCAAGATTATTAGGTCCCAAAGTCAAATTTATGCAGTCTTTTAACAAGCACGTCTTCTTCTGTCATGCTTAATTCAAAGTCATGAGGCAACACTGAAGAGTTCCACTTGTTGTTTTTTAGTCTGCGACAGGAGAAGGAATGAAGTTGGCAGGACTTTCCGCACTGTTCTTGGTAGCAGCTGATGATGGAACCGACAGCAGTTGACATGGCCTGTTTCATCAAAGGTAAGTCTTCAGAGTAGTGTTTGTAGCAGTTTAAGTACTCAGTCCTGCATCTAAGATTCGGGTCCAAGGCAAATCTTCTCTGCATGGATTCTCTCATAGCTTTTGTTCTTCCAGGAAACATGTCACTGCTGAATGGAGCCTTAGCAGTCTTGTTTCTTTGAGAGTCAAAGAAGTGGCGCAGGTCTTTGAAGTTTTCAATCATATGTCCTTGCTTTTAGATGCACCTAAAGTAGCGGCACTCTCTCCATCACTGGTGAAATAACGAGTGGACGCGGTCATCACTTTGCAGCTCACCGATGCATTCTGTAGCCCATCTCTTTTCATCCCTAATGGTTGTCTCTGGAGGAATGATTGCAGTGCAGTCTTCATGTCCTGGACAGGTAACTAACTCTCCCTTGGTTCTAAGATGGGTGCCGTTGTTGCACAGTTTATTGCCACAAAACACTGCCACAACAACTTCTTGGTAACATTTACACTTAAAGTGTATGTCACTTGTGTAGCAGCTTAGAATGGTGTTTTCCCTATCGCACTGAAGGTGGAATTGTTATACCGGACATATCCATCCGTTCTTATAGTTGCATTGGCAAGTCCACACTTCTTTTTAAGCTCTTGAAAGTCCTGCCTTATTTTCTTCATGTCTTTTTTGTTCACATCAGTGATGATTTTGCCTACTGTGTTGCAGGTCTGATGAATGTAAGTGGCTGATGCTGGTTTGGTGTTTGCGCCAAGAAGCATACCACGCATACCCTCTGTTGTAAGGCTGGTACCCAAGTGGCCGACAGCCATGGACAGATCAAGCTGTGGGGCTTTTCATCCCCTTTCTGATCGACTGACTTCCTCGTACAGCTTTTCACCGTGACTGGTGTAATGGCACTTTTTACATCGAATGAAAAGGATCCTTTCCAGGCCTCGCATTTCCTCCCCTTGCTGGTTCCAGTCCAGTGAACCGTCACAGTCCGGGAATTTCTGTGAGTGCTCTTTAAAAGTTCCAAAGTTTAGCAGTTTTTTCTTTATGGAGTACTTTGTAAAGTCTGGAATTAGGGTTCGGTGACTCTGCATCTGTTTAGGAGTCTACCAGCTGCCATTCACTCGGCCCGGGTCGCAAAATCTTAATTTGACTACCTCTACGCTCAGCATCGCTTATTGTGAATATTCCATCCTTCTGCTGCTGTACAATGTCCTGAAACTCTTCTTTACTCAGCCTTCTTATAGGACATAGACACTGTACTGGGCTGGTGGTCCCTGTACTCTTCTGGCCCTTGTTGTGAGGAATGCTTCCTTTTAAGCTCACCTGAGCTGAAAGCTCAAGTGAGTTATTCTGATCACATTTTGTCCATCGTCAGTCCGTCCGTCCGTCTGTCCGTCCGTCTGTAAACTTTTTACATTTTGCACTTCTTCTCTAAAACCGCTTATCTAATTTCAACCAAATTTGGCACAAAGCACCCTTATGGTAGGGCAAATTTAAATTGCAGAAATAAAAGTCTGATCTATATTCAAAGCGGAGAAAACCTTGAAACTGTAGAAAAAGGGGACTGCATTTTAAAAAAATCTTCTTCTCAAGAACTACTGAGTCCAATTCAACGTAGTTTAGCATAAATTATCCTTATGGGAAGGAAAATATAAATTGCAGGCTAATTCTGTTTCAAATCTGAGTTATTACAAAAATAATAATAAAGGAAAGGCATGTTTCAATCAGTTTAATAGCTTCGGGTTCGGCATCCGGTAAAATGGGTAGGCAAGACTTGGCCTGGGCAAAACAAAAGATTGGCAGTTATCTGCCAATCTCATTAAAATTTCAGGACATTTGATGGACCAGTATATTATTATTTGCTGTAAATATTGCTGCAAAATAATGCGTATTTGGAATTGACGATTGCCGATCTGCCCCGGCTTTTATTTTGCCACGGCCTGGGTTTGCATACCCATTTTACCAAAACTCGTATTCCATAATTCTAAAACGAGGTTCTTTGTTTAAAGCAGCCATGACATTATACGAAAAAGGATCGATCAGACTATGATGAATTTGCTTGTTGTGCAACAGTTCATGTATGAAGGGAAATTTTTGAAACATGCAAATTATATTGGTGCCAATTTTGTGAAGTAAATTGAGGCTAAATATTTTAATGCGTTGACAGTTTTCACACATGACGTTGGTGTTAGCTTGTTCTGATTTTCGTTTTGTTTTCATTATTTATTCTTTGTAACCTGGGAACTATCGTCTGTATTTCGTGATTTTTACGTATCAAATCAAACAGAGATTTCGGTAAATCAAACAGTTAACTGTTTACCTGCGCAAATTAAGCAAAATCTGATGTATCAAAAATGTACTGAAATACAATTCATTCTATCGGTAATTCGGCATTATCTTTTGTGTAATGGTAGATTAATGCAATAGGTTTTGTTGAGATGCTCGGCATTTTTTCGAGTTTATTCACTTTAAATAGAGTTTGATATCGCTGACGGAAATATTTAGGTATATACATGTATATATATGATTCATTTCGAAAAAATAAATTGTGTGTTTTATTTGTTATAGTGCATGTTTCTTGTGTTTAATTGTTTACAATTTCTATTTACTAATCATATTTGAGTGTTAAGCTTCAATATAAGCAAGATACAGAGATTTGCTCACAATTCTATGTTTGTACACAGATCTTAAAAACTAAAGATTAAAAAAGTAAAAAATTTGTCAATATTTATTAAGAAAACTTTCAAAGTCTGTTCTTCCAGAAACCAACTTTAACAACTTTTTTTATTGTAAACCTAACCTTTTTTCGTCATTATTACTCCTACTGTATATGTGATCCTTGACCGTATTATCTACATTTGTATAAACCGACTTTGAACCTCAAATACCAGTGAACTGGTCTTGAGTGAATAAAAGAATTGAAAATCTTAGGCCATTTTTTTTCCATTTTAAATGCTGAATAGGAAATACCAAGTAAAAAATCTTAAGCTGAATGTAATAAACTCATGTGAACAAAATATGACTCAAACCTAGGCGAACTATGAACTCTGTATCTTGCTTATAATTCTACGATTGACGCTGAAATTTTGGTTGAACATTAGAAATTCTGTATGAATTAGAGTATGTTAAATACTTGTACAAACAAAATAAAAGAATGATATTCTGTATATACCTACTCTCTGGGGCCCCCTCTTTATACAATAAATAATGTGAAATCTACATCAATTTTGATAGTTTTTCAGACACGAGTAAATAAAAATGACATCTTTAAAACAGTTTCCATAGTTCTGACACATTTCTGTTGCGGGGATAAAGTAATTATCGCTATTCCTAAGAAAATTTCACAGCGGAAAATTATCCTGGTTTGTACGCGAAGTAAATAACAGTCATTTAATTATAATGGAGAAGACAAATAAAATTTTTGAATGTTTTTAATTTGAGGAATTGAGCACATTGAGGTACAGTTTACTTCTTCACATTTATACATGTAGGATTTTTAAAATAAAAAACACTAACTATTATATTTTTTTATTAAATACAATAACTAGTAAGTAGTTGATAAAAAAAAAATGTACCTATATGCTCTTATATATTTTGATCGCATTACAAAGTGGGGGGGGGGGGGGGCAGAACAAAAATATAGGGAATTGGAAGTTAACAACTTAACAGTGTACCCCTACCAAATGTTTAATTTCATATCTTGCGTAGGATTTTTCTTATTCTGGTAAAAAATATTATTTCATGAAGGTACAATGTCAAAGATTACGTGTATGCAAAAATAAGTGTAAAAGTCAAATACTTTACAATATTTATTTTTTGTTATTCTACCAAGGGACCATATGGCACAATATTTTTTGAACGCCCATTGTTGCTCAGGTGAGCGATGTGGCCCCATGGTCCTCTTGTTTTGTTCTGATGACGATGCAGCCACTTTGGTCCTTTCTTTGGCATGATTTATATTGAACTGAACACTTGTAGACTTTTTCTGGGAATATAATGTTGTGTGTAGTGCTTTTTTTTAAGTATTGTAAACTTTCATACTTTTTATTTATTTTAGAGCTGCCATGTCCTCTAAGAGGAACCCCATCTTTGATGACTGATGGAAAAGCCTCATCACTCCCATTGCTTAAGAACCTCTTATCTTAATCACTAGGCATTATTCAGTGACCACCGTTATCAAAGCTCCAAGGTACATTATTAAAGACTCAATCTTCTGGCATCATTTTTTACAGTCGCTGTCTTTGTCTTAGAACTAAAATTAACAACTTTTTGCTAATTAATTCTAATATTTAAGTGAACTTGTTGTTTTTGGTTAATTATTTGTCTATTAATTAGAGTTAAATTTACACATTTCAGGTTTCATTTCATTCGAAGCTCTTTTCTCAACAAGTCACTAATTAAATATTATTGTGTGTTGAAATCATGTACTGTAGATGGATTTTAACAAGAATTTACTCCAGAATTCAACAATCTGTTAAGAAGAGTTATCTTCTACTTTTTAATCCCTTAGGGTCAAAAGTAGATTTTCATACACTAGCATATAGGAGAAAGATAACTACTAGACATTTTCTGCGAATTTCATTAAAATTCATGAACTTTTAATTGTCGTAAAGGTCTTACGCAAGGAAATATAAGCCAATCAAACTGAGCTTGGTCAATTGTAGTTCTATATATATAGAGACTAATTCTTTTCTTTCTTCCTTTTTTGGCACCTTATTTTAGGTCTACAGTATTGATTATGGACTCAGTGGCTAGGAGAATTATTACTTTGGTGGAATTGTCACACTAATTTCAATTTTGGGGTTGAGAAATGCATGATAATGCATATAGTTCTTTGAATATTTTCTTTTATCTTTATACAGAATTCTTCTTCCCAAGAAGATTGAAAACATATATAGAAGTTCAACTCTGGCAACAACCTCTTAGATGAAATTTTGTTGATCAAACTGAGATTTTGGTTTTATAGAGTTGAAGTTAGTGTCCAGAGTCTGGAGAAATCTCTCAAGGACCTACTGACAAACTCGGACACTACTCACCTTCAAATCGGACACTGTGGACAATCTGACGAGTCGACTCAGCGCTCAGGCCGTGAACCAGCGAGTGTTACGTCACAACTCTGAGCTGACTAACTTTGTGTCCAGACTGACGGAGGAGAAGATGGAGCTACACAACACACTGAGGAGTTTAGAGGGGGAGATCTGGAGATACAGTCAGAGAGGCGCCGAATAGCAGGTATGTTAGTCTCTAGATAAAGGCAGAGGGGTGCCTTACAGCAGGTATGTTAGTCTGTAGATACAGCCTAAGGGGTGCCGAACAGCAGGTATCGTAGTCTTTATATACAGGCAGAAAGGTGCTGAACAGCAGGTATGTTAGTCTGTGGAGTGGGTGTCTGTAGATAACGGAAAATAGGTTCCTAACATCCGGTGTGTGAATCTAGAGATGAATAGAAGACTATAGGTAAAGAAAAAGGGGCTCTGAATGTCAGGCATGTAAATTTGGAGATAAATGTAAGACTATGGGTAAAGAAAGAGGGATACTGAATATCAAGTATAAATGTAAGACTGGATAGAGAAAGAGGGATTCTGAATGTCAAACATCAGGGAAGAGATTTAGTAGAAGTCAGTAGAAAAATGACGATTTACGAGTGATGTAACTATGTTAGCTGAGGCATCTTACAACCTCAAGATATGTGTACCCACATCTAGGGCATTAGGAGCCTCTCGGTTTAGAAGGTATTTGTTAAGTCATAATTGTTTTTCTTCACTGTAGAATGGTCATGATATATATGAGTGAAAACCACACTGATTAGGAGAACCGACATCTGGAAGCTCGGACCTCATAAGCCAAAGAGAGGCTGTCGCTACAGCTGGCCCTTAATCAAATGGAACAGGAGCTTGACCAATGTCGGGCCGACCTCAGAGGAGAACGAGACCGAAGGTCAGGCATCGCTGGAGTAGGGACGGAGGGGGACAGGGATAGGGTAAGGAATCAGAGAGAGAGAGAGAGAGAGAGAGAGAGAGAGAGAGAGAGAGAGAGAGAGAGAAGGGGAAGGGAGAGAGGAGAGAGAGATAGGGAAATGACAGAGAGAGAAGAGATAGGGGATTAAATACAAACACTAGTAGTATAAATGAAAAATGCATCCATATAACCATTATATTAATATTTGAAGTTTGAACAACATTTGATATATTGATATCGGTTTACTGTGATTAAATTCTGATGACGGTAGATCTGTACATATTGTATTTAGATCAAGTGACTGTACGGGAAGTACCTGCGGGCGGACAGCTACAGGAAGGCCCTGGTCTACCAGAAGAAGTACCTGCTCTTGTTACTGGGGGGATTCCAAGACTGTGAGCAGACCACCTTGGCTCTGATTGCCAGGATGGGGGTCTACCCCTCCCCTGAGGACCTGCAGCGAGGGACCAGGCCCCGCCGACAGGTCACCGCATTTAGGAGTGCTGCCAGGGCTGTGGTGGCTGTAACTAGGTCAGTATGTCAGACTGGTCACCATGGTCAAGAGTGTCGCCTCGTTGGTAGTGTGGTAGTGGTTCAGATTTGATATTTATTTGTTTTTAATTTTTCCTGGAGAAATATACTGTTATGAATATTGTTGATGTAAGTTAGGTATATTATGAAAGGTAAGTGAAGCACATTGATGTATGTATCTTAACAGCTGCAGTAGATTTCTCTCCCTTTACTGTTCGTGCAGGATGCGGTACTTGGTCAGGAAGTGGAAGAGAGCCACCAGAGTGGGATCCCTAAGGTGACCTAATTCTTCAGTTTTTAGCTCACCTGAGCTGAAAGCTTATGTGAGCTCTGCCGTCTGTCTATCTGTCCATAAACGTTTTACATTTTCCACTTCTTCTCCAGAACCACTTGTCCAATTTCAACCAATCTAATTAAAATTAGACCAAACTTGTCACAAAGCATCCTTAGAATGCTAAGGGGATTGTTAATATGAAGGGTAACGCCCTCTTTCAAGAGGAGTGAATTAAAAATCATGAAAATTTGAAAATATTCTTAAAAAATCTTCTCATAAATCATTTTTCCAGAGAAGCTGTTATTTGAGTAGAAGCATCCTTAGGTATTGTAGATTCAAGGTTATTTAAATCATGATCAATGGGGGGAGGGTGGGGCCACAATGAGGGGTCAAATTTTACGTAGGAATATATAGAGTAAAAATCTTCTCTGAAACCGATCAGCTGGAAAAGCTGTTTGTGTTTTGTGAGCTCGAGCATCCTCAATTAGTGTTAATTCAAGTTTGTTCAAACCTACCCCTAGGGTAGGATGGGGCCACAATGGGGTCAAACTTTTAATATGAATCTTTAAAGATATTATTCTCAGGAACAGTTTGGCTAGAAAAGCTGAAACTTACCTGAAAGCATCCTCTGTTAGGTTAGATTAAAGTTTGATAAAAAAAAAATTTTATTCAGGACCTGTTATACAACATTGTTTAGATATTATGTATATGAAGCCATAAAGTTGATTTTAATATGTTTATTGTTGCTCAGGTGAGCGATGTGGCCCATGGACTTCTTGTTTTTATAGAAGTTTTAGTGACAGACTCATGCCATAGCTTGCCTAATTTTCAATTGATGGTCATTTTCAGTACGAGATAATTGATTTTCACTCCAGTGTAAAATTTATAGAACCATTTTGAGAAGAACATCTTAAAAAATTAGTGTTTTACTTAATGTTTACATAAGAAACAAATTAAATAATAAACATTTTTATTTCATGGCACAAGTCCATTCCACAGAGTGATCAAGTTGACGGTAAAACCACGTCTGATTGTAATAAGACATGTCTCTTTATTTACAGGTTACGCACCCAACTCGAACAGTTTCTCACCACCCTGCATCAACACTCAGTCACGCGTGAACGGCTCCGAACCCTTCAACAGTCACGCATCATCGCCCCTCCATTCAAGTGTTCATCAGTCTCCATACAGTCCGTCCTATTTGTCTTCCAGCTTTACTCAGAGAGACCTCCTTAATGGAGCTTCTCCATATCACTCACTAGGGGGAGCCTCTAGTGGTTACCATGTCAACAGCAATGGAGTAACCAATGGGATCTCTCCTTATCAGTCAGTGGGAGAGATTCTGATAGTTACCATGTCAACAGCAATTTCTCTGTCCATACCACACCCCCCACGCGGGATTATAGCAGCAAACCACACCCCACTTCTGAAAACTCAGGTGCTAGAAGGTGAGTTATATAAACCAGAGAAGTAAGACAGAAAATATCAAACTACTTTCACTATTTTAGAACTTTTAAATTTTACAATATTTGACCACAAAATGTGTTTAAAAATTTTTGGAAAGTTAAAACTTTTAAAACTTTCATAGATGTTTAAATGTAGAAAGTTCATACAAAGTCCTATCACAAAATATTTTTTTTTTATTTCTTGCAGAAAAATACTCTCTTCTTCCTCTCCCAACCCCCCCAAAGTTGGTCACTCATCTCCAGCACGTCGAGTCAGGATCAGCGAGCCCTCGTCCCATGATGACTACATCTCTCGACTTGAGAATCTGCAGCAGAGACTCAGCGGGATGGATTCGGGTGAGTGAACATGAAGGTTCAAGTCTCAAAAGTGACACCATTGTATTGCAAGGGGTCAAGTTTAAATCCAAGAATGTTCTCTAAATTTCGTATCGGCCTTAAAATTTGTTGGCTGTGAAAAAGTAATCATAACAGTTTGTGATGACATAATGAAACTGATTTCTATTATTGCACTGCTTATTTTTTTTAAAAGCAACAAACAGTTTTAAACAAAACTGAAAAATTCATTGTTTTCATCAAACACATTTTCCTTTTAATTAATAACCAAGTCAGTCAGAAAAAAATATAGCTTTGACACATGTACATTTTGTCTAATGAAATCCATTCATTTTCCACTGCTTGAAATGTAACAGGATCACCAAACGGTGGTACATCGGTGTCCGTTTTGAGTAAATGTTGCACCATATTCAGTACTTTTACACACATTTTGAGTACATGTTTGCACCATATTCAGTACCTTTACACTCATGTTGAGTATATGCTGCACCATATTCAGTACCTTTACACTCATTTTGAGTACATGCTGCACCATATTCAGTACCTTTACACTCATTTTGAGTAAATGTTGCACCATATTCAGTACCTTTACACTCATTTTGAGTACATGTTGCACCATATTCAGTACCTTTACACTCATTTTGAGTAAATGTTGCACCACATTCAGTACCTTTATACTCATGTTGAGTACATATGCACTAATAAGCACTTTGTGTTCTTTCATCACAGATGAAGAAAGTGTAGCAGACATTATGTGATGTCGATGTAAGGTTTAAAAGACTGGGTCTGACAGGCGTTTGATTCCTCTTTTTATAAACTTTTGTCTGTGATGTCCTCAAATCTCTGTCCATTTGGTGCTTGTGATGGTTTTGTGTGTTTTAGATATAATGGTGATTGTGTTGTATTGCTACTAATGATGGGATTTGTGTAGGAATCATTCACATTATAGCCACATTATAAATTATAAAGGATGGGATTAGTGTGTAGGAGTCATTTATATTGTAGCCTCATTATAAATTATAAAGGATGGGATTTGTGTGTAGGAATCATTCACATTATAGCCACATTATAAATTATAAAGGATGGGATTTGTGTGTAGGAATCATTTATATTGTAGCCACATTATAAATTATAAAGGATGGGGCTTGTTTGTAGAAATCATTCATATTATAGCCACATTATAAATTATAAAGGATGGGATTTGTGTGTAGGAATCATTCATATTATAACCACATTATAAATTATAACGGATGGGGCTTGTTTGTAGAAATTATTCACATTATAGCCACATTATAAATTATAAAGGATGGGATTTGTGTGTAGGAATCATTCACATTATAGTCACATTATAAATTATAAAGGGTGGGGCTTGTTTGTAGAAATCATTCACATTATAGCCACATTATAAATTATAAAGGGTGGGGTTTGTGTGTAGGAATCATTCATATTGTAGCCACATTATAAATTATAAAGGATGAGGCTTGTTTGTAGAAATCATTCATATTATAGCCACATTATAAATTATAAAGGATGGGGCTTGTGTGTAGGAATCATTCATATAATAGCCACATTTTAAAGGATGGGATTTGTATAGAAATCATTCACATTATAGCCACATTATAAATTATAAAAAATGGGGCTTGTGTGAAGGAATTATTCATGTTATACAGTCTGTTTTAGCCCAAATAAGCCACATTTAAAATTATATAGGATGGGATTCGTTTGCAAGGTACAAGACCCACCCATATTATAGACCAATTGTAAATTACCAGGAATGTCATTTTGGTATAGAGTAAAATGATATCATCAAATATATCTTGAAAACCCATAATTATATACTTGTTTATACCATATTAAATACCTTATACGCTAAATTATTCACTACTTATAAATACTAACAGAATTATATTTTTCGTTTCATAAGTTTTGTCTTAAAATATCTTAAGATTTATGCCCCCCCCCCCCCCCATCCCCAGCATTAACAATAATGACTTGTATTGTCAAGTCTAGAAAGGAAAAAGATGGGATCAAACTATTATTGAGACAGATTTTTAATTTTTAAGGCATGTTTTTTATTAGTAGATCGCATTTTCAGTTTGAGATTAAAGTATGGTATATGACTTAAAGTGGCATGGTCACGATTTTGGTAAAATTAAATTTTACTATTATTATTATTTAAATACAATTCTTTAGGAATGTATTTCTTAATGATCAAATGAAGTTTGAGAGTCAGTCATAGAGTTATGGGCAAGATACAAAACTCACAACTCTTCGTCTTGTAAACAAGGCTTGTCCTCAGAATTTTCTGTAGACCCAAGTTTGTGCTCCTGGAACTACTAGAATGGTCCATTTAAAATTTTATTATTAATTAGAGATCCAAAAAGATTCACCTAAAACTACTGTATAATGGCATTTTAAGAAAGAGATGAATACACTGTAAAATTTATTCCATCTATTTTGACACTCATTGTTATTATGTAAATAAATTCTCTAGAGGATGACCTATTTCAACCATCAACACATTCTTCAGCCAGAACTCCAGTAACACAGTATATACTGTGTGTATGTAAGAGGAGGCCAGGGTTTCTCTAGACATAGAGTGTGTCAGGATGGGCTAGCTCAGTAATGCTGATATCAACAGGCTCTTTGAATCTTATTTGTTGTGGTGTATACTCTTTGATATTTTCTTTCTGTGCTATTTTTTCAAACATTAAGGTTATAAAAAATAATTCAAATTATATTATATTTAAGGAGTTTATTGTTTCAGAATTAGAATTTCCCAGCTTTTGATATGTATATCAAATTTTTAGGTGTTTTTTTTTTCAAATGTATGAAATGTGTTTTGCCAATTTATAAACGGTAAATTTTGTGTATTTTCCAGGTACTCCAAGGTCAAGGTTTTTTCCACGGAGATAGGCGTGAGATCCAGAGAACCTTGTTATTATTTTGCCGTCATTGTGACCTTGTTCGACCTTGTTCGACCTTGACCTTCATTGGCTCCATACTCTCTGATATTGGACAATAACATTCTTTTTATCTGCAATAAAGTCCTGCCATTTCAGGAACCAAAGAAAGGAATGTAAAGATTTGTTAATTTGGGACCAGATGTTTTATATGTTATTAAGGTCTTCCGTTTCCAACGGAAGACCTTATTGTTTTCGTTCGGTTTCTTTTTCCCTATTATTATTATTTTTTTTCTTTTTTTTTCCAACCAATTTTGTGTACGCGATTTCTCTGAATCTACCCGACCGATTTACATGAAACTTTTAGGTCTGATAGATAATGATCTGAACCTTATTGGAAATTTTTTTAATGATGACGTCACTTCCGGTTTTGAGTTATTTACAATTTAACGATTTTCAGAGGGTCGGCTTGTCCAGGGGTAAACTCCTAAACGATTTAAGATATTGAGTTCAAAATTTCAGGGATTGTAGACAAAAGGTTGTAGATCTGACATGTGGTATATATATTTTCCTGTGACCAAAAGCGCCGAAGCTCGCCCGAGCTCGAAAATTACTGTTAAAAAAGCGTCGTGATTTTTCGTGGTTTTCTTTCAATATCTCTTTCCTCGATAGTATTTTGTTATAACATGTAGAACAAAAAATCTTTATAAAGTCATGAGCTTTGATGTGACATCAAGAAAAAGGGGCTGACCCTTCAAATAAGGGGCTGAGGGGGCTCTAAAGTCTTTAAATGATAACTTGTTACCGTGAAATATTTTGTGATACGTTATAGAAGCAATTATGTTCATTCTAACGTTATCCACCTACACATGGCAATTATTTACTCCTATGTTACGTAATTAGGGATTTTAAGGGGCCAAAAGTCCAAAACTTTCATGCTAAATATCTCAAAATGGAGGAACATTTTGAAAAGCAATATTGAACAAAAGATGCTCAAAATATTAAGCTTAACAATAATTAACCATTATTTCTTTGTTATGCGGTCCCTAAAAGGAGTTACAGGGTCGGCCCCTAAAACGACCCTCTCAAAATATCTCGAGAACGGTACAAAATTTGTAAACACATGTTGAACAAAATGTGTTTGAATTGATTAGAGCTTTCATTTAAAATCATGAAAAAGGGGCTGGCCCTTCAAATAAGGGGCTGAGGGGGCTTTAAAGTCTTTTAATGATAACTTTTTACTGTGAAATATTTTGTGATACGTTATAGAAGCAATTATGTTCATTCTAACGTTATCCACATATACATGGTAATCATTCCCTCCTATGTTACGTAATTAGGGATTCTAAGGGGCCAGAAGTCCAAAACTTTGATGCTCAATATCTCAAAATGGAGGAAAATTTTGAAAAGCAATATTGAACAAAAGATGCTCAAAATACTGAGCTTAACAATAATCAACCATTATTTCTTTGTTATGTGGTCCTTTAAGGGAGTTAAGGATCGGCTTCTAAAACGACCCTCTCAAGATATCTCAAGAATGGTACAAAATTTGTAATAACTTATTGAACAAAAAATGTTTTAATTGATTAGAGTTTTTATTTGAAATCTTGAAACAGAGGCTGGCCCTTTAAATAAGGGGCTGAGGGGGCCTAAAGTCTTTTAATGATAACTTTTTACTGAGAGATATTTTGTGAAAGGTTATAGAAGCAAATATGTTTATCCCACAGTTATAATATATCCAGGCAATGTAATGATTTTTTCATGTGTTACGTAATTAAGGGTTTTTAGGGACCAAAATTCCAAAATTTTGGACACCCATATCTCAGAAAGGAAAAATATTTTGAAATGCAGTACAGAAGAATAGTTGTTCAGAATGATGTTCTTAACAATATGTAACCTTTAAAATTTCGTTAAAGGGCCCCTTTAAGGAGAAATGGGATCGGCCCCTAAAACCTCCTTTCTCATATATCTCCAAAACGGTAACGAATTTTTGAACATTTGTTGACAAAATGTGTTTAGATTTAAATGTCCTTTCATTTAATATCAAGAAAAAGGGGCTGGTCCCTTAAATTAGCGGATCAAAGGGCTCTAAAATCGTTTATCTGTAGCCCTTTCAAGAGAGCCATTTTGTGAAAGGTTATTAAAGATAGATTAGGTATAAAACGTTATTATATACGTTATAATATAACAATTTTCTCTTGTGTTACCCAATTAGGGTTTTTGAGGGACCAGAGGTAAAGAAGTTTAACCTTTTTTATCTTAATTGGAAGAAATGCTAGTATTTAATAAAGCAATGTAAGAGAACTTATAAAAAGCGGTACAAAAAAGCATTAGTACTTCACTCTTTTTTACCATATCATGTTTTGTTGTCGAAATTCAAAGTCGATTATGTCATATTTCCTTCTAAAAAATCGGACGGAAGACCTCCTCGTTGCTCGCAACTAGATCGTGTCTAGTTGTTTTTATTATTGAATTCAATATCATGGTGTTTGATGATTTATTTGAGCTTAAGCAAATTCTGAACTCATCCAATGATTTTACTTGGCACAGAATGTGCTGTTTTGTACCTATTGTTAAAACAGTCCAGTTGCTGTTCATTATGCAAAGACTATAGCAATATTAAATGATATTAATGTTAGAGTTTTATTTGGAGAAATGTAGACTTAGAATGTTTTTATGGTGTATGATATTTGTTTCATATTCTATGGGATCATTGCTGTTTAAAACTAGTCCTTACTGTCTGTGATTAAACATAAATAGCTGCTTGTCTCTACAATGTAAATCTACACCCCCCCCGTATCGTCTGCCTACCTGCCATGCAGAGGAATTCATTGTATATATCAATACTACAACAGTTCTGCCGTTTTATCAATAGTTTTCTAAGTTTTACTGTATAACCTACTGTCTGGAACCTGTTATATCTTGTCATCCATATAACATTGACCCTTTATTTGATTCTCACAATTTGGCCCAACACTCAAACTATTCCACTTAAGTGTTATTTAAAAAAACTTGTAACATGAACGCATAAATTTCTTTTAAAAATATATAAAGTTTTTTTTTTTAAAGTTTTAGTGGTTCTGTAAAAAAAAAATTAACCCAATATCAAAGATCTTAAATGCAATGGTAAAATCTGCATGTCCAGAAAGCCCTTGTCAGATGTTGCATGTCATATGTTATAATCTTTGATGAAATCCCGTCACATATTTTTATAATGTCAATACAACTGTGTTTATCCATGCCTGTCAAACATATATGACTAGATATAATGGCATCATTAAAACCCCCTTTGGTTAATTTATTGTCAATCATATTACTTGTATTTAGGATCATTGTTTTATGATAAGTGGATTAATGTACAAGTTTTGTCATGTATTGGATTATATGTTTTGATGCTGAATTGAAAGTAAAATATTTAATTTATCAAGTGTTGTGTCATTTATAAAACGAGATAGAATATTATTGTCCTGTGATATCGGATAGAAAAAACGCCTACAACCTTTTTATGGTGTAGAGTAAATGATATCTACTAATAGTTGTGGTGTATGAAAAAGTGTCATCTACGTCACGTGGTGTGTGGAAGAAAGTGACATCAAAGTCATATCGAATGTGAAAAACTGACATCTAAGTCATGCGGTCTGGAAGAGAAATTGACATCTAGGTCATGTGGTATGTGGAAGAAATTGTCATCTAGGTCACGTAGTCTGTGGGAGAATGCGACATCTATGTTACTTGGTCTATGGGAGAAAGTGACATTTTAGTCACGTGGTCTCTGGGATAAAGAATAATTATATATAACATATGGTCTGTGAAAAAAGTGACATTTAAGTCATGTTGTCTGTGGGAGAATGTGGTATCTAAGTTCCGTGGTCTGAGGGAGAAGTGATGAAGAGAAAGTGACACCAAAGTCAAGTGGTCTCTAGAATAAAATGAAATCTAATTGATTCCGTTTGTTGGAAAAACTGACATCTCAGTCATTAGGTCTGTGGGAAATTACATGAGGAAAAAGTGACATCTAAGTCACGTGATCTGTGGGAGAAAGTGACATCTAAGTCATGTGGTCTGTAGAAGAAAGTGACTTCTAAGTCATGTGGTCTGTTGGAGAAATTCTGAAGAGAAAGTGACATCAAAGTCATGTGGTCTGTAGAAGAAAGTGACATCAAAGTCACGTGGTCTGTGGGAGAAAGTGAAATCTAATTCATTAGGTCTGTGGAAGAAAGTGACATCAAAGTCGTGTTGTTTTTGAGAGATCTTGGGCAGAAATATTTTTTAAGCCAGATCAGAAATGTTTCCATTTTGATCCTCTAACGTACAAGATGCACGTTAAGCAAAACAATTGCATAAAGGTTTATATCTCTAAACATATGTCACCGGTCCCTTTTAGTACCTTGAATTATAGAAAAATCTGCCATGATTTTCGTTTTTTTCAAACAAGAGTGAAAATAGTGAAACATCTTGATTAATGTGTGTATATACAATGTATACTGATCACTTGATTTATACTTTAAAGCTGCTTGGTCCGATTTTTTTGTAATTACAGTATCAACATTTTTTCCATACAAATCATTAATCTTAGAAAGTTATGGACTTTCTCCTATTTACACCAGCAGAATCAGTCTCCTTTCAAAGTTAGAAATATTCAAAGTAAATAAAAATAATTTCTCTTTGGGCAAACGAAAAAACAAACCAAAATGCATCACGGGAATGTTTAGAAAAGGAAACCGCTTGGTTTCGTCCCCCGAACGATTGGGGTTATTCAACCCGCATGCTATGCATCGATTGTAAAGAAAGCAGACTTTGGAAATATTAGCGAACAAAACGTACACATGTTTATTTGTAATTGTCTGATCATTTCGACCTTTATTTAAAGCGATGTCAAAGTCGTAATACAACCATACCCGTCTCGTCGTCAGGGGTGAAATTCAACATGAGGCGAAATAACGCGGTACCTTTTAATGTCGTTTGTTTTGTTAGCAAATTTTGTACGTATTTTTCTTCATTGAAATTTGGCATAATTGACGGGTAAAACTACTGCAATGTCTATTATTATACATATACTAAGCATAGCCATCGTTTAAAAGCGTGCATAAAATTTGATATAAAATCGGACCAAGCAGCTTTAAGAATTGACGCATTATTGGTGGTAAACCCACTAACAGGGACGGAGCTAAAAGTTTACGGGGGTTGAATGAAAACGGTGTACCCCTTCCATTTATATCAATGTATATCTCCGATGGGATTGTTTTATCTCGGATAAAATGGGATTTTATAAGAAAACACAAACCAAAGATCACGACACTGAAACGAAACAAAATCTTCAAAATGTATTTATTTTTGTTAATTTACTGGTGCAATATTTAACATAATTCTTTGATTATTAACAAACCATGCATTTAGAATGATATTCAATGTTATATATATTTTTACAATACATTTGTTGATCATAATGCAAGCACATTTTTCATATATTTTCAGTATGTCTATGGCTGCATTTTTTAGGGGCATTTTAATACAATTTTACTCACATTTATAATTGTTCTCAAGAGAATCGTAGTGTTTTGGATATGTGCGTTGATAAAATACATCTATTTATCCTTAGCACTGTGTTTTCTTTAATAGTCATTAGTTTGAAAGAAAAAACAAGAGAATGAAAATAATTCAAAATAATTACACGGGTAGGATTCTCTTTTTAATGTTCTTATTCTAAGGGATGTGGGTCTGTGTCAATCTTACGGGAGATTTCCACATTAAATGAGTATTTATAAATAAATATTTACATCTACCAAGTATTATTCCCTCTATTTCTTACGGAAACTTTAGTGAATTCATAGCTATATAGAAACAGCCAGAATGAAATCTACACGCCCGTTTATTGATTGGTCGAAATCTACAGCGGCTGAAACTGACAAGAAAGTGACAGGGCCAAACTTGACACGCCCAGTTTATCGATTGGTCGAGACCTACAACTACCTAGGAAAAATCACGCACTGCACGAAATAATCATGACGACGTCAGACTCAAAGTCTCACAGGAGACGATTTGGCTGTTTCTTTTAGTTGACGACGTCAGACTCAAAGTCTCACAGGAGACGATTTGGCTGTTTCTTTTAGTTAACGTACTTACGTACATTAACAGTAATTTAGTGAATTTTACTTACTTTTCATTAACAATTTATCAATTGGCTAAAAGAAAGATGTTAATATAAACAATAAAATGCTTTCTGTGATGATTCATTCGGGTAATGAAGGTAGCGATCATTGCAAAAAAAATTTACACAACCCGCTAACGCGTATTTTGATTTGAAAATCTAATGTTTTGTTCTCTGTAGATATATTAGTTAATGTTTAGCTTTTGCATGCTTATGTTTGATGTTTTGTTTTTATGTGACTCATATTTATGACTGTAATGCATGGTAATTGTCAATAAAATGAATTAAATGAAGAGTTTTGAGGTTAATGCATGTCATGTCTGTTAAAGCAATATGAGCTGCAATTTTCATGATGAAATTTTCTTTAACGAAATAATTATTTTCTTCTTCAATGATAAAAATATCATGGTTTATACATTTCTTTACGCCAAATTTTTGTGAATAGGCGCCTTGATTGGAGCGAAATTGAATTATTGTCGTCCTGTACAAAAATTGATTTGCTATATGTTCCTTAGAAGAGGTATCTTTCCTCTGACAAAAATTAGTGATTTTTTCCAACCTTATTTATCATAAAAGTTTAAGTTACATCCAGACTTAGCATACTAGCAAGTTCTTAAAGCAAAATAAAATTCTAAAAAATACAGCTCATATTGCTTTAAATGAGAGTTTCGTTATCAGTGACATATGGTTATAACGATCAGTGATCAAAATCCAAAGGAAAAATACAAAACAAGAGCAGAACAAACAACCTCTAAAAAGTTAGAGGTAGGATCAGGTGCCATGGAGGAGTGAGCATCCTCTGCTGACCGGTTACACCCGCCGTGTGCTCTTTGTCGTAATCGGAAATGTCCGTAAACTTACTTATTTAATTATCAATGTTTTCCTACCTAATTATTCCTTGTGCAGTGACGACATTTCAACGCTTAAAGGAGCATGCATGGTCACGATTTTGTTCAAATTTTACTTTTCTGTTTTCATTATTTACAATGCTTTAGGAATGCATTTCTAATGATAAAATACATTTTGAGAGTCATTCGTAGAGTTTTAAGTAAGATACGGGGCTCACAATTATGTGTCATGTAAACAAGGCTCGTGTCCTGTTTTTTGTTTACATAGGTTCAAATTACCAGTAAAAAATCTTTTTCAAGCTGATTTGTTTATCTTTTTATTCATTTTAAGCATTTACACACAGTTCCTTAAGTTTAAATCATTCATTTTAGGTCTATTACTGGAATTTTTTTCAACATTAAAAATGTTAACTAACGTTCTGTTTTCATAGCAAATAATTTCAAGCTCTGTAACTCAAATTGTGGTTGCCTAATAAAAATGCATTACTATAAAAGCAGTGTTAACATTAAAATTGGAAAATAATTTTTTACCAAAATCATGACCATGCCCTTTTAAGGTGGAATTGAAGTTATGTCTTTATTAATGGGGAATAAAGTACATTATAATTAAAATACTTTCACCGATTTAGAATATCCAAATTTCACAATATTTTACCGTTTACGTTGTAAAATGTTTTAGAAAGGTAAACATTTTAAAATCCCCAGTGGGATTTGAACGTATGATCCATGGATTCGTAGAATACATTTAACCTGCTGTGCTACGCTGTTAAGGTTAGACGACATGTACCTCAAACTATATAAAAACTTTTCCCGGGAATTTGTTATTGACTTACTACTACTTTGACAAGCTTTCTTAAAAAATTAGAGTACCTTACCATGCATTTGTGTGAGGTATTAGAGTATGCGATTTTCTATGTAATCTTATTGAAATGACAAATTTATCTTCAATCGTAGAAGGGTACAGAGAGGGCATAATTAAATATGATTTTTGAAACCAATTTCGATTAAAATCATAATTTCTTTTATTGGAACTCTTTATCACTAGGAGATACTAAAAGGATGCTCGATCAACGTGTCGTCTGACCTTAAATGACAATTTTGGAAAAAGAAACTATTTTTTTATAATAACGCTTGTTTGTATTGATAGTGCGTCACAGCATGGAGGTGTCTCATACCACCTTAAACAGCATTTCTCTGAATGGCAATTAAAAGTTGACTGTTGTGGATATAAGTCAATAGTTGGATGTGGTAGAATGTGAACAGATATATAATTCTAGTATTGATGTATGTGTGCATGTTTTTATAAAATATATTTGTAGATAAACTAACGCTCTCTTAATCGTTATGACATTTTCTTCCTAAGGAATTTTATTCATAAATATACGGTTTTATTGTATTAAAGACACAAACAAAAATATTATTGCACTGTTTATTTTGAACTGGTAAGCATTTCTTTTAAATTTTATAAGTGATCTATAACTCGACATGAGTTTTCATGTACACTATTGATGTTCAGTTCCATACCAGAGGATCAGTGTATATTTGTGTAAATATTGCTCCCCTTTATCTTTTAATGGTTTTGTCGATGGAGTCACCATAGGCGGAAATGACGTTAATGCAGAGGTACGGGCGTACGATTTCAATCATATTTTTTTTTAATTAACAAGATGCACATTTCTCAATCTCGTTTCAAAATTGTAAAAAAAAAATACTCTATATATAAAGTAATGTTACTGCAAGGAAATAAAGTGGGGAGAAAATAACATTACAATCATCTTGAGTAGCTTTCACCAAACTTTCAAAACCAGATTTACAAAACAATAAAAAAGTAAATATTACATTAACGTTGTATATTGTGTTTTTAATATTGATTCCCTTAACAGAAAACGAACATAAAACACCTCTAGATTGTTTAAACAAATCTACTATTTTGCATACTAATGTAAATCGTCTCTAAAACTTCCAATGTTATTATTTACAAGTATTATTTTCCGTAAATGAATTATACTCCAACTTCATGTATGTGTTCATAAAAACTTCCGGCTAAAAGAACCGGGTATGCACTTACAAGCTAGACCTAACTGCGCAACAGAAACTTTAACATTTGACTTGCTTTATGCATATATACAAGAGTATGCCTTGACAAATATTAATCTGGTAAGTAAACTGTGTATTGTAGTGTATCGTTTATTGTTAAAATCCATACGATTCATAGGTGTACATGCATTTTTTTTTTCGTTTGCGTAAGAAATAAGTTCAATGTTGTGTTTATTAACAAACAAGACGTTACCTAATATTTCTTGATTTTATTAAGCATTCTTCAATCGTTTTAGGAAACACACATAAGATATATCCTGAGTTTCTACAATGGACTGAATGCCTCTCCAATAAGTAGTGCTTCAGGAAATCAAAGATATGTGCCACCAACAGGGTAAGTCAAAATTGCAGAGAGAGAGAGAGTGAGAGAGAGAGAGAGAGAGACAGACAGACAACACAGACAGACAGACAAGAGATAGAGACAGAGAGGGACAGAGAGACAGACAAGAGAGACAGACAAGAGAGAGAGAGAGAGAAGGACAGAGACAGACACAGAGAGAAAGAGAGAGAGTTAAAAAATAGATATATAATACACATGTCGTCATAGAGCAATGAATGACATGAAGTAATCAAATTGATGCTAAATATATGATATAATTAGTTTTTCCCTGCTGTCAAATGCTAAAAAATTTGCAAATCAAGGAAGTTAGAATGAAGAAGAGTGAGTCAGATTTTGAAGTCAGTCTGCATCCTCTCTTTCTAACAGCGGTCACTAGAGCTTTAGTAAACGGGCAGGAAAGAGATCCTTCACACTGAATATCGACACACATTATCGTTGTTTTCTCGTCTGGAGCAGCCATATTTGCTGATCTAAATGCAATGAACATGTGCATCACGTACTAGTTGTTTACAAGTATTTGCTGAGTTATTGAAAAGACCATGTAAAGTGTTTAAAATAATATACAGATAGGAGAAAATTGAATGTTAAGATATGTCCCATTTTTCGAATACGCAGCAATTTTAAGGTGTCCTAGAAGTACAATGCGGCTGAAAAATGGTAGCTGTTTGAATCAGAGATAAAAATACTTCGACCGGGAGTATTTTAAAAAAAATCTTTACTGTATAAATTGACAACGATGTGGGGCGGGGGGGGGGGGGAGGGCGTTGCAGTGTGTCTTGTTAAGGATTTTTTTTTTAAAGAACACATTAACATTAAGATGTACTCTACAACATATATTATTTTTCTGGCCACTTTCTTGCCTTGCAAGGGTAATATTTTGACAGGAATTACCCCTCTTTTCTGGCTATATGACAGTTTCAATTTTCTGAAATAAATAATTAATTTGATGAAATGTTCTAGAAAATTTAATTTAAGAATTTGAAAAATAGTAATGAATCAATAAATTATTTACAACATTAGCTTTTTTGTATGGCAAAACATATTTTTACGAACATGTTGATAAAATCAACACTTCAAATTTTTACGTATTTGTTTCTAAATTTGAAAAGGATTGGATGTGAAATAAAAATACTCAATAACATCTTCTTTAAAATATTATATGTCAATCTAAACATGTGCTTTTTGAACATATAAAAAATTCATTGCAACTATCTTGGATGTTAAACTCTATACAGTATTGACGAATTTTTAAATGAATATACTGCAGATATAAATGTAGTAAGTGTACTACATATTTCTTTTATTATATCCTCACTTTCTAAAGAAAGTACGGGTATATTGTTGTTACCCTGTTCTGTCCGTCCGTCCGTCCGTCCATCTGTCCGTCCGTCCGTCCGTCTGTTACGTTTTATTTTCTCACACTGCTCTTACATCTTTATAATCCAGCAAACTGAACTCTTGGAGTCTGATTTTGGGTATCATGTTGCTTTGTAATAGGGTTCAAAAATTCTCTGGTAGTCCTGGGGGTAAAATGATTGGTAACAAATGACGTTTTTTCACAAAAAAACCTTCTTTCTCAAACTCCTCCCACGTTTTCAACAATAGACATATCATCTTTTGGAATATGTTTTGGGGTATACTATAGATGCACAATAATGGTTAGGACATTTTAATTTTGCCCTGGGGTCATTTGGTGGCTGAAAAATAACGGATTTTTTTTTTACAAAAAAGTTGGTTTCAGAAACGTCAACTTATTTTGCAGCAGCCAAATGATCTTCTAAAATATGATAGGAGTGCCATTTTGACGTGTGATCAGGTTTCAGATTTTTTTAAACAGGGATCAGAGGGCAACAAAAAATGGAGTTTTTACAAATAAAGTATGGTTCCCGTAACTTCTCTTAAAACTTTTGGAGTAACTATGTCATCTCTTTGGATATGATAAGGAGTGTCCAAGATGTGCAAGAAGATTTTGAAAAAAGTAATTTAATCCTGGTAGACAAATAGTAGCATAGAATTAACATTTATCGCATGTGCGGATCTAGAGGGGGGTCAGTGGTCCAGATCTCCCCTTCATATTCAAATTTCATAAAATTACATTAAATTTATAAAAATTGCCAAAAATATGCCCCAGGCAATCCACCCTGACTAACTCAAATTACTGTGCCCCCCTTCCCCTGGAAAATATTTCTGGATCCACACTTTCAAACACCCTCCTTAGACTTTTATTCAAATGATGTTTCTTTTCTCTTAAAATATAAAATGACCTTGCATTTTTTTCCCTTAAAATAAAAAAACCCCTTACATTTACACTTTTCTTTATAGTCAAATGATCTATTAAAATTAAAATATAATTGGGTCTAAACAGTTTTATAAACGGGTAAAAAATGTTTTCTTTAAAAAAAATTCACATTACACCTTGCATAAAAGATAAATGATCTATCAAGATATGATCAAAGATCTTATTTTCTGCCTAATAATCAAGTTAAATTAATAACAATAAATGATTAAAATTAAATGTTTATCCTCCTCACCCCCTCCCCCCCCCCCCCTAGATTCAGAATCTTCTTTAATTCATATTCTTACATGTATACAGTAGCAAATTTTAAATCATTTCTTGATTGGTATTTTTGTCTTGATGCACATTAAAAGTTTGGTAAATGCTTTTTAATTTTTATCGATAAGATAAACAAAATGTCATATGTATTCGGGGCAGTTGTAATCCTAAACAATGCAGGGTCATCATTAGGCTAGGAATTACCCACATGGATCAAACACTGCATATGAATAAGATGAAATACTTCATTATGTCCAGTTCTGGAAAGTCAGGGTGTCTCCAAGGAGGCATAACCAACATACAATTTGATACGCACAAAGAGCAAGAATAAATACGGTTTAGGGATTGGGGATCTCAAAAGTTAAAAATTATCAAAGTACATGTATATCATTCTTTCCTATTTCAGAAGGGGGTTGGCGGGTGGTTTAGAATTTAAAGACAACTATTGGGGGTCATGTACTTACACCATTTGATGCATCATAATGATATTAGAAACAAGAATATATATGGTTCAGTGGTGGGAATTTCAACAGTTTTCAATATATTTGGTATATTTGGTATTTTGGTATTTAATAGTGCAAGTCTGACAAATGAAAAAATAACTTTTGCAATTAAAATGACATAAACTGTGCAAATGCGATAGGACAGGTAACAATGATGAGCTAATTAAAATATTAAAAGATGATGATACAGTATGCTGTCAAAGGGAGATCACATATTAAGAAAGTGAAAGTAATCATTATGGATACCGGTGTATCATAATATTGTGCGAGTACTACATTATGCTTACCTAAATTGATCAACATCATAATGATAATCCAATTAAAGCACAATATGAATCCATTAATTAGCTGATTATCACAAAAGAACGCTTATGCATGTTAATTAAACCTATTCTGCACATGGAAAACATATACCGTTATGTACACCACCTGAAACCCATCTAACCGAAAATACGGGTAAAACTAGTACCCGCTAATGCGACCTGTAGACCTGTGTTGATTACGTAACTTCAGACAAAGATCAGTTTTTTTGTAAAATCATTTTCTTGTAACATGCATGTATTTTTCATGACTTTATTCTTTAAAACCCCTTGTACAATTGTTTTAGGTAAATAACTATGTAAAGCACACCTTTTAGATTTAAGGTGATACAGGACACTTGCATATCGTGATGAACTCCCTATTTAAATAAAAAATAAAGTATAAATATAACATTTTCCCCCAAAATAATGTTACCTAACAGTGAGGTGCAATGGGTTAGAGCGTTAACTACAGTGGTAGCAACGTTATTGTTGACAAACGACACGCACGATTCTGACACACGAACGATCACGCACGATACACGAACGATCACGCACTATACACGGACGATCACTAACTTACTGAATCTTCACGATACACGAACAAAAACGATAAAACACGCAACCGAACGATACTACACCATTAAACACGCAAAATCTAAATTAATTTTTAAGATTTGAATTAAGGAAACGTATTACTTTATTTTGTATTGCTTTATGTTTGTGTGTTATTGAAAAGCGGCATGTACTTTAGTCATGCACTGTTTTGTAACACTTTTACACATCCATACACAAATATAAAGGATTCACACACAAATTAATATTTTTGTCTCCATAACGAATATTAACTTATATCATAAGTTAAAGATAATTAAGTGTAATAGAAATGAAGATAATCCATAAACTACAAGTAATTATTTACATACAAGTTGACTGTTTATGTAATTTAATTCTCTTACGTACGATTTAACTATGCGGGATACAGGTAAATTTGTTACCTTGTTCCATATTTTTCGATTTTTCACATCCAATATTTTCATTATTTACAGTACATAATTGATTTATTTCTATTTATTCTAAGTTTTAAAGCGTCTAAATAAATTTTATTTCAAACAAATGTGTATACAATCTAATAGATAATAATGCGTATCGTATTCTCTTTTGAAAGAAAAACGTTGGGGATAATCGTTTAGTTTAAAACGGAGAATGGGTAAGCATGGCCGCTTTCATTCAACGTGTCGCTTTTGCTAATATGATTGAAATTATTTGTCAAGACACAATTGATGCTTGATATAGGCTGAATATAAAATTAAGCAAAACTAACTCGACCGAACAAAGGATTAAATGAGCTATGGAAATAAAAAAAAAAATGTATTTAACGACAAAAAAGAGAATGAATGTTAACAACCGTCAATGTTCTTATTTAAAAAAGTTTTAAATTCACATTGTTCTACAAAAACTACTTGTCTTTGTTTTAAGAATAAATTCTGGCATTCCGTAAAAAAAAGTTACAAAACGAAAAAACCGCACGATCACGCACGAACACGCACGGTAAAAAACGCAAACCAATTTTCCTGATACACGCACGATCCCGCACGTTACACAAACGATCACCCACGTTACACGAACTATTTAACACGATTGGCTTGTCAACAATAACGTTGTTACCACTGTACGTGTCTGTAGAGAGTTCAAATGTTTCTGGGACTTTTCTATTTTTTACTTAAGATTTCAAAATTTTAAAAACTTATTTTTTTGCCAAGTATGATATTTGTATTGTAAAAATTAAAAATTATAAAACGTCACTGTGAAAGAATTTTGATTATTATGCACTGAACCACACGTAAAGGCTTTAGTTGTTATCAGACTATTCTGATGTTCATTTATTCATGAGGAGTGTGTTTGTAGGGGAGGGGGGGGGGGGGCAACGTAATACATGTAATTGTGTTTGCAGGGGTGGAGGGATTGGGGTCAGAGGTGAGAGAGAGAGAGAGAATGAGAGAGAGAGAGAGAGTTCAAAGAAAAATACACTCATGCAGGTAAAGAGCAATGTATGGCTTTAAAGGGAAAGGTCAGGTATAACACATCTCTAGTGAAATAGATAAACAAAAGTTTGTTTAAAACATCCACCATATACTTAATCTCATGATCTCATCTTAAGCCATCAAACTTGGTTTAATTATCTGGTCAGTGTTAAATCTCCTGCAAGCGCATGGAGGCTGCCATGATAGCATCTCTGTGACGTCAGCATACCACTTCGATAAAATGACCCACTTATTGTATAACATAACTCTGCAAGAATGGCGCAAGAAAATATATTTGGGATAGTACCTTATGCATTCAAACCTGAATATACTGAAGAAGTTGAAAATCTGCCTGCCAGTAATAAATCATTAAGTCCAATTATTCCAACATTAGAGGAATGGTGTTCCTGTAGACAGTTTGAGGTCATGCCCACTGCCGAGGAATGCATGTGTTGTAAACATTGCGATTATACAAAAGAAAATATGGGAGAGATAGATTGTATAACTGACCATGACCAATTTGATCTTCTAATTCGTAATCCATATGTTCTTTCCATTACTATTATTCAATTTATGATGTTTAAGAAACAACAAGGATGTGTAACTTCCCTAGACACTGACCACACATGTGAACTGATAAGAACTGTGAATGGGGTATGCTGACATCACAGAACATTTGGAAGTTATCGGGATGCTGGGATAAAACCCGATGATAAGCCACAACATATTTAACTCTAAACAGTGGAGAGCATCAAAATGGCAGCTCCCATGACTTTGTCAAACTTTGATATTCAATCAGTGATTGTTGCTGAATTATGATCATGTTAAGAAGAATTTAGTGGTTGACATTATTTTTATGGTAAATATAAATATTTCAACTCTTGTTTACTTTTGCCTGACCTTTCCCTTTAAGTAATAAACATGATACTAAATATAGGGTATATTTTTCCCTGCTGTCAAATATCATCTTTCAAAAGTGAAGAGAATTTGCAAAACAAGGAAGTTAGAATGAAGAAGGGTGAGTCAGATTTTGAAGTCAGTCGGCATCCTCACTTTCTAACAGCGGCCATTAGAGCTTTAGTTAATGGGCAGGAAAGGGATCCTTCACGCTGGAGATCGACACACATTATCGTTGTTTTCTCGTCTGGTGCAGCCATATTTACTGATCTAAATGCAATAGACATTATAAATATTCATACTTTTAGAATGCATTATAATTTCACATTCTCTGATGATCACGCAGTCACTGTTTAACGTCATATTTAATTAGATAGTCCATTTACACAATGCCTTAAATAATTATCTATAGACGTATATTTCCTTTTCATATGCCTGCCATTTTACCAGTACTGTCATCGATTATTGCTGTTATTGACAAAGCTTTATAAGCAACTATTACTGATCCATTCCCTGCTCTGTATAGTGTGACATTTTACTACCTCTTCCATCTGACACTATGTGATAGAGGTAGAATCCAACCAATGAATTCTAAACCATTCTCCTCACCTCGATAATCGTGTCTATGCTTGGAACTTCAATACATGTCACTATGAAACTTTAGTACCGGTACATGATAACATATAAAAGCAAGTCAACGATCTTTTAGAGGGTATTCATTGAATATAGAACATACAGACAATACAATGTATGTGTCACAAGTTTCTGTATCTGACCATAGTGTAGATATTGTCCATAAATTATCCTTTAACACATCACTAATCAGAGGCGTCTTCCAGTACCACCAGTACCTTGATTTTGTTTTAAGAGTTTGCTTAAGCTTCGCTCTCCTGGGAAGGTGTTCGTCCTGTATCAACATATTCTGTATTTAACCCTACTTCTTATTGCAGCACTTTCACCGCCATTACTGATTCATATTGCTTTCTGCAAAAATAGGGATTGGGTGCTGATGAATAAATGCACAGTTCTATATGTGTGGCAGACGACTGATGAGTGATACAGGGATATACTTATGGCGTCCCAGTAGGGCCATACACAAAAGTGTAACAGTGCATGGTGAAAAAAACCCACCATATTTAAATAAAGTAATGTTACTGCAAGGAAATGAAGTGAGGATAAAATAAGATCACAATTTTTTTTTTTTTTTTTTTTTTTTTTTTTTTTTTAAATGTAAATATTACATTAACATTGTATTTTGTAATTGTGATATTTGTATCCCCTAAGAAAGAAAATAAACATTAAACAGCTCTGAATTGTTTAAACTTATCTACAATTCTGCATACTGATGTATATCGTCTCTGAAACATCGAATGTATTTATTTACAAGTAGTAATTTCCGTAAATAAATTATACTCCAGCTTTACGTATGTGTTCATATAAACTACAAATTTCCGAATAACGAAAACACTTACAAGCTAGACTTAAGTGCGCAACAGAAACGTTACCACTTTACTTGCTATGTGCATGTAAACAAGAGTGTGTCTTGAAAAATATTAATCTGGTAAGTTAAATGTGCATTGTAGTTTATTACTAAGAACCATACGATTCATAGGTGTAGATGTACATGTACTTTTTTTAGTTGGCGTGAAAAATAAGTTTAATATCATGTATATTAACAAACAAGACGTTACTTTATATTTCTTGATTCTCATAAACGTCCGTACAACAATTTCAGGAAACATATATAAGACATATCCTGAATTTCCACGATGTACATAAGAAGGACTGAAAGCCTCTCCAATACGTAGTGCTTCAGCACATCAAAGATATTTGCCACTGATAGAGTAAGTAAATGATACATCTGTGTGGTTTGCTAGACATGAGAGAGAAAGATGGACAGAGAGAGGCGGAGAGAGAGAGAGGCGGAGAGAGAGAGAGAGAGAGAGAGAGAGAGAGAGAGAGAGAGGCGGACAGAGAGAGAGGGGCGGACAGAGAAAGAGAAATAGAGAAGAAAGAGAGGCGGACGGACAGACAGAGAGAGAGAGAGAGAGAAAGAGAGACAGACGGACAGAGAGCAATAGATGGACACAGAGAGAGATGGACAGAGAGAGACAGAGAAAAAGAGGGAAGAAAAAAGAGACGGAGGGACAGACAGAAAAAAAGAAGAAAGAGAGTTCAAATAAAATAGACAAAAATATATGCATGTGGTCATAGAGCAATGAATGGATAGAAGTAATAATCTTGATACTTAATGATATGATTTTTTTTCCCGGCTGTCAAATATTAAGTTTTAAAAGTGAAGAAAAATGTTCAAAACAAGGAAGTTAGAATGAAGAAAAGTGAGTCAGGTTTTGAAGTCTGTCTGCATCCTCTCTTTCTAACAGCGGCCATTAGAGCTTTAGTTAATGGGCAGGAAAGGGATCCTTCACGCTGGAGATAGACACATATTATCGTTGTTTCCTCGTCTGGTGCAGCCATATTTGCTGATCTAAATAAAATGAACAAATGTATCTGCCTGTAGCTGCTGAGGTATTGAACACAGTCTATCATTATATGGGATAAGTTCGTACTCATAGATATCCAAAAAACGAAATGTGTCTTGGTGCAGTATTTTTTTCTTTTATGCTACCAATTCCTTAAATCGGATTGAAAACCTTTATCATAATTATAGCGTACAATTACTTCTACTAGGCGGGGCTTAGTTATACAATAACGTCCACAGTTCAATAGTAGGCATAGATCGACTAACACTTGGCGCCAGATCAGTCACTCTTACTAAGCCCCCCCCCCCCCTCCCTATTAAAACCTACCACATCTCCAAAACCCAAGCCTAGTTGTACACCCAAATCGAGCAGCTCAGTTAATTTGATTATGCCTATCATGGAAAACACTGTTAGTGTTGATATGTTTCTTATGACTAGGTTAGGGAAAGACAAAAATTGATTTTAACGCAATTTTGGTCAAATTCAATTTTTTCTGTTTTTATTACCTACAATGCTTTAGAAATGCTTTTCTAATGATCAAAATTTGAGAGTGGGTCGTTCGTAGAGTTATAAGCAAGATACAGGTCTCACAATTGTTTGTCATGTAAACAAGCCTCATGCCTTGTTTTTGTTTACATAGGCTCAACATACTGGTAAAAATCCTTTTCAAGCTAGTATGTCTATGTTCTTATTCATTTAATGCATAAATTGGCAATTTCTTACGTTTAGCACATTCATTTTAGGTTTTATTTTCAATTCAATATTCAAATTGTAAACAAAAACTTTTTTGTAGCAAAAAAATAGTAGCTCTGTAATGGTAGCTCTGTAACTTGCTTATAGCTCAACAAATGACACTCAAATTGTTGGTTGCCTATTAAAAATGCCTTATTGAAGCATTGTAAAAGTTAAAATTGGAAAAATTATTTTTGACAAAAAACCGTGACCATGTCCCTTTAAGGTATTCTTCTCAAGTTCATTAAAAGGTGCTCATGTTCTGTTGGAACCTTCACAACCCCTTCCTAAGAGCCAAATGCTTGGTTGATAACAACTAGATTCATTATATGCAAGTCATCAATCCTACAACTGACCCAATTACTCTGTCAGCAAATACATGCAATGTATCTGCCACAGTTGTCAATCCTGATACTGTACTATCTCTAGACAGCCCAACACCATGTACACTCTGACCACCAACCACCACATGTTGCACATTACACAGTGTGACAATCGAGGGGTGAGGGGGCTCAATGTTGCCCAATGGATTTTGATTTCTCTGACTCCGATTTTAATCCCACATCCCTCTAGCATAGATCTGTTTTTGCATCGGAATTATCAGAATTAAGCAACAGTTATTGTGCTGTTAATTCCTATCGCATAGAATCTGGTGATGTATTTCCTGTCTGACAGCGCTTTTATCGACAGTCCTTAGAAGTAAATGCTGAGATGAATAGACATCTAGAAGAGATGTTACAAGCCAGTATTATTGAAGAGTCAACATATATGTGGCTAGGTCCAGTTGTCATGGTTAAAAAGAATAATGGCAACTCCGTTTTGCGGTGTAATATAGAAGGCTTAACTCTGTCACAAACAATACACATTTCCTTTACCTCGTTTAAAAGATGTTTGTGACACACTTAGAATTTCTAAAACACAAATATTTTTTACTCTGGACTAAGCTTCTGGTTTTTGGTAAACATCCATGGATCCTGAAACTGTCCACAAATCAGCATTAGTTACTTCTACTGGTGTATATCAGTGAAAACGTTTGCCCTTTGGTCTTATTAATGCCCCGGCTAGCTTTCAGACACATTTACTTAGGGGTCTTAACTGGAAAACCTGACTTGTCTTTGTAGATGATATTCTTCTCTTCTCTAGCTCCTTTGAACAACACACTTAGCATTTGGATTAAATCTTTTTTAGCCTTAGTTCAGCAGGTCTTACATTGAAACCTACCAAATGGTCTTTTGCTCAACGTCAAGAGCAGTATCTTGGCCATGCCATTACCAAGAATTGAGTCCAAGTGGATGGTTCTAAGACAAATGCTGTTATTCCCAAAACCAAAATGTACTAAATATGTCAGATCTTTTCTTGGCCTATGTAACTACTGTCTAAAATGTATTCATGACTATAGTACCATCATAGGACCATTAACAGCATTACTAAAAAAGACAATTAATGTTAGGAGACATTCGGATACTTTGCTCACGCTGAGATGAGGGACCTTCAAACAAATCCAATGGTGTGATGACAGTCAATCAGTCTTCGATCTGCTGAAAACAGCCCTCACATCGCCATCGGTTTTATCATATCCAGACAACTCCATCCCATTACCCTAACTACTGCATTAGGATTTATCCTCGGACAATTTAATGACAACGGAAAAGAGCGCGCAATTGTATTTCGTGGACGGTCGCTCAACAAACATGAGAGGAATTACACCGTATCAGAACGCAAAATGTTTGGTTATTATAGAAGGTATACAAATCTGCCAAGTCTATCTTACCAGAATACGTACCTGGAAGTATCAAGAAACTCCATGTGTTACGTCACACTGCACACAATCCTAAAACTAACTTATGGGGATCTATTTTGAAGCTTTTCGTTTAGATACATTTGAAATATTTAACTTTGGACCATTCCATTAATATGGTTTGTAGAAAATAAACGAATAAAATTAAGGGAATAAAATTCAAATGTAATGTAATAATAGGATATAAAAAAAAAGTTTGATGTCTGGAGGAACGTTAATTTAACAGAATTAACATTAAATGCTATGACCATTATAAACCATTAAACATAGTGATCCGTCGGACCCCCCTCCCCACTCCTCTTACGGAAAAAAAAATCTGAATCCGCGGATGTAACATTTGTCAAATCTTAATTCCCCACTGACTTAGATCCGCCAAAGGATATCCACCCCCACATTGGCCATTATAACTGAAGAAAATTATCGTCTTGTACCAAGGGAAAGGTGCATTTATGAATAGATAACAGTTACTAAAATTTCACTCCATGATAAAAATGTGTGCGAAACAGGAATTTGACCATGTGAAAAAATGATGCTTAATTTCTATAGTGTGTACAGTCTGTACAGTTCCTCTGGAGGAATTGACAATTAAAAAAAATTAAACATATCAACTACAATTTGATATGTACATTTTTGGTTTCATCAAAGCACGTGCACATTCACAAAATAATTGACATTCATGTTCTTGAATTTAATTTCAAACGTCAAATTGGTCCTGAGAAACTTCATCTTTTTTAACGATGAATTTTATTGAGAACATTTTATACAGTGTTTTTGTTGAACTTACTGCCTTCAGGAAGTATATGTTAATGTTTGTAAAAAATGATTTAAATGATGATAAAAATCATATACTGATAACCGTAGAAGTCAAATGTTAACCGCCGAACTTGATGGGCAAGAAACATGGTTTCCCGATAGGACCATTTGTAAAAGTGTTATAGCACGTTACAAACAACGAGCAAGCAAAGTGACAATGCACTAGCGCATTTATAACAACGCGCAAGTACAACTTTAGAAACAACGCGCTAACGCGGAGTGACAACGTGGTAGTGCGTTTATAACAATACAATACCTTGACGTTTAGTAAAAACGCGCTAGCGCGAAGTGAAGATGTACTAGCGCGTTAATAACATTCTGAGAGTATTGCATAAGCAATACAAGTCCCCTACCGGGTTGTTGAAATTGTGAAAACAATTACGCACTGTTATGCAGAATATCGAACCCGAACATTAAAAAATTGGAATATAAAAAATAAATTTTCTCGAAAATGTGTCAACCAGACGCTACAAAAGTGTAAACTTGATCTGTAGTTTGATATTTTGAAGCTGTTCGGGATATTTCATATTATTCCTCAAACGCATAAAGAAAACAGTGTGGAAAACTGAAGTGGGGCAGACAGACGGACGGTCGGAAAGGCGGACGGACAGACTGACGGACGCAGAGGAAAGCAATAGTCCCCTCTGGTGAAAACCGTTAGGGGACTAATAACAATGCGCTTGCACGCTGTTTACAACACGACTTCGCACTAAAGCAACCTTACACGACTTCAAGTTGACACATCTCGCCGTCGCGCCAACACACAACACGCCGCAGCGCCAACACATCATAACGGCATGCCATACTCATAGTGATCAATGTTCATATTGCATACAATGATACATATTGATGTAATAAGTAGCAAGATGCAAAAAAAATTGCTGATAAGGGCTACTGTTGCCATGGTAACAGAGACCAACGATATAGAAATGACAAATCTTAGCAATTTCAAAACTATATAGAAAGTAATTGAAGCTTATCTAAGTTATGAAATATGAATATTGAATTGATTTAAAATATAATAGAAGTTATTGTACATGTTATATAGAAAAATTGACACTTTTGGCTATGATAACAAGGTAAAAATAAGAAAAAAACTAAAAAAAAAAAAGAACAAAAAACAAAACAAACCCACAGTGATTCTGTCAAGATTGTTTGTTGCACGCGACGGCGTGTTGCGCAAAGTTGCGTTAGCGCGATATTGTGTTGTATGTTAGCGGGACGGCGTGTTGTGCAAAGTTGTGTTAGCGCGTTGGGTGTTAGCGCAACGGTGGGTTGTGCAAAGTTGCGTTAGTGCGATGGCGCTTTGTGTGTTAGCGGAACGACGTGTTGTGCAAAATTGTGTTAGTGCGATTGCCGGATGTGTGTTAGCGCGACGGCATGTTTATCTGAACACGTTGTTGCGCAAACTAAAAAGGCCCTAACCAGACACCATACACATGCAGCTCAATTAAGCCGGAATTTAAAGGAATATATTCAAGAAATGGGGAATCATTATTTGAATATTATTTAAGGAATGAATTTAGTTTCTATCTACTAGATTGCTATACAATATAACACAACATGGGGCAGTGCTTTATTAACAGCAAAGCGGTTTATAAAAAAAATACCGTAAACTGTTCCAAGTTATTATACTAAATGATTCCTTATAATATAATTTTCTACTACTAAAATCAGAAAATAAAGCCAATTTTTTAGTTAAAAGATGTTTAAGGTATATCACTCCTCATGTTTTGATTTCATTGCGCAGATGTTCATTATATTTTAAATGAATATGATTTTATTAATTTAAACCTCACAAAAAGATCATCATTTCATAATTTCACAACATTCGTAAAGAAAATCCATTTGAATTCAAGAAACGAACAAGTTTTGGGGGGAACTATTTTCTCGTGCGGAAGGTTTTTTAGTCGAAAATGACAGAAACAAGCAATTTTATGAATTTTCAATATACTTTTCTTTTTATTATACTTTATTCATTATTCTCATTTTTAACATTTGATAGGTTTGTGACATTTTCTATAGGTTCTCTATGACTTGTACTAAACTAAATTTTGAGAGAATGATCAACGTTTAGCATAAAATCATGCAAATATATAGAAAATGTCTGAATTTTTTAAAGCCAAATTTTGCAATAATTTTACCTTTGAAGCCATGTATCTAAATTTTGAAATCACTGACATCCATGTTTTTTTTATGTAAAGTTGATACTGAATACGTATGTAGGCAAACTGGATTAATCTTCTAAAATTCTTGATATTCAAAATGTTTTTATTTCAAATCAAATTGTATCTATTATAAAAATTTTCTATTTTAAGTGCAAAAAGGTCATACAAACATTTATGCAGCTTAATGCAATTTTTTTTTCGTAATCCCTCTATTCAGTGTGACCATTGTACATAATTAAAATCAACATTTTCAGAAAAGAGTTTGCTTAATCAAAAATTCTGACAACAAATCCTGATCAGGCTGAAATCGCATTTTAGGTGCAAAAAGGTCAAATTTAATTGACCATAACTCAGAGGGATGAACACTGACCTCCCATTATCTTTGTATTATTTAAGTGTGTTTTGTCTACAGATTTCAATAGAATACTTCTCAAGAAATTCTTGATACAAGAACATTGAGGAGTGGGATACCTTAAGATTTGTACAAAATTAAAACGTAACGACAAGCGGATTAATACGTTTCACACGCGCGTCGTATTGTGACGTAGGCAAGGTATTTTATACGATTTAGGTATATTATAGCATTGAATCGTGATTTTTTGAAGTATACACTCTCATAACTGCAGCGGTGTGTGCATATAAATTGAGTAACGCGCGTTTTTAACTTCTTGCCTTGTCTGCAAATGTGATTCATATTTAAAAATTCCTATCTTATCCTAAGGGTAAGTTAATGGAAGAGCCACAGTAACAGCCACAAGCGTGAACTTTGATTTTCGCTTGTGACGTTGCAGTTTACAGCGTTCAACGTTTGTGACGTCATTATAAAACTCTTCAATTTGACCTTTGACTACTTGTTGCATTTAGAGGCATTTGAAGATCACAGAAAAACAAAGTAGAATGTAAATATATGAATTTGTTTAGCCAATCAAATGAGGCGCTGCAATCAGAATTAAATTATTTAAGGAATGAATGTCAACCCAAGTTATACGAGTATAACCTGGGTTGGGGCAATTTACGCTTTATAACCCGTTATACTTAACCATCAGGCACATAGCATCGGGGAGGGGGTAGCCCTCCCCTCACTTTTTCTCGCAGCAAACATAATTGTTCCTAAACTTACCTTTAAAAAAAGAAAAATTAATAGTGCTAATGAAACAGTGCTGGTTCTATACTTAATATATAACACTGTATAAGGTTCTGGACATCCCTTTATTATAGCGATTACAGATTACAGATATAATAAATAGATAACAGATAAAAAAAATGAATGCCCTGAAATGAAATATAACAATAGTAAGTGATATGTATAAAATACATTATGGACACAGTTATGCTTTACTCTTATTAAAGGGCAATAACTCTTATATGTAATTATACATGTAATTACACATAATTATCCATACAGGTCATAAAAATGCTTTACAGCTATATATGAGATGTCTTTGAATTTGACATACGTTATAATACTAATGATAAAACATAATCCATACCATTCATATGGGAATGGGCAGTCCCACGCCCTATGAGTGCATGTGCACTTTGCTTTTAGCTTCAACAGCAGAGACAGACACTACAAATTACATATATATTTCCATAATTAATACTAAAATACAGATTACTTTAAAATAAGGTTTTCACTAGTATTACCTCTAGTTCTTGAAGCTCAATATACTTTAATGAATATTCTTTCACTAAAAAATCACTCTTACTAAGAAAGTGCAAAAGGATAATTAGATTTGCTAAATTACAGGATATATACCATTACTTAAATATTAGCACTTCTGTTATGGTTAGAAATAATTAATGTTAGCTTACCAATATGAGATGAAGTAAAGTCTATACGTATCAAGGTCTTTCTAAGTCGTAAACATCAAGTCTTGTCTCCTTAGCTTTAATATGAAGAATGTCTTAAAACACAAAGAACTTCTGGAGGGAAATCCACAGACCAATGAAACCAACTTATTTCAATTCTTTATTCGCTCAAGACCAGTTCACTGGTATTTGAGGTTCAAAATCAGTATATACAAATGTACACGAATACAGCCAAGGATCACATGTACAGTAGAAGTAATAATGACCAAAAAAAAGTTAAAATCACAATACAATAGGTTGTTAAAGTTGGTTTCTGGAAGAACAGACTTTGAAAATTTTCTTAATAAATATTGACAATGTTTTTAGTTTTTCTACATTAAAAGTATTCATGAGCTCGTTAAATTTTATAATATTTGGGTTTTCATAATATCTCTTGGGTAAAAACATTTTTCTGTCGTTTACAAAATATGTACATTCTAAAATATAATGAAATTCATCCCCAATACTATTAGAATCACACATTGTACATTTTCTTAAATGTTTTTCAATATTATGCCATCTACATGTTTCAATGGGGAATCGATGATTACATGTTCGTAATTTTGTAAACGTGATCCGTAGATCTGTAGGTAAAATCAACAAGTACTATAATACTATAATACTATAATAACCCAACTATACAAACTTAAAAACCAATAGATTATCTCTGTAAAAACACACCTTTTGATTGACCATATAAGTTCAAGTTCTTTATTAACTTTAAGCTATACAGCTCATCAGTACAATAAATATAAACAATATACACGTACAGGTAGGTTAACAGGAGAATGTGGCAGAAGTGTACATACTATGATATCAACATCTAATTTGCATTAAGTAAATCTTTTCTTAATTTCAAACCAAAGTGAATAAATTTACCCAGATTACATAGTTCCTTTACATTTTCAACATTAAAAAGTTGCAGAAGTTTACACATTGAAGGTTTTTTCCAGTAATAAGGCCATAAATATACCATTTTCGTTTTCTTTTACCCTTCCACCTTTTCTAAAAACAACAATCTTTGACTTATCAACATTAATGTGTAATTTCCATGTGCTACAATAATATGTTAATTCATCCAAAAGTGATTGAAGACCAGCAATTGTTTCTGAAAAAATCACCATGTCATCAGCATACCTAAGAAGGAAAAGATTCAGTGATGAAATTTCAAATGGTACACATTCAGAATTTAAAAAATTGATTTCAAAATCATTTACATACAGATTAAATAAAATGGGTGAAAGTACTTCACCTTGCATTAAACCAAGATTGCTGTTAAAGAAATCACTCAAGTGTCCATCAGAAGTCACACATGCTTTAACATTTTTATACAACCCTTTTATAACACGTAGAAGTTTTCCTTGGATACCAATTTTTGACAATTTCATCCAAAGTTTAGACCTATCAACAGAGTCAAATGCTTTTTTGAAATCAATAAAGGCATAGTAAAGTTTTTTATTATTACTAGCCAACGATGAAGTAATTAAAGTATGTAGAGCAAAGATTGCATCACTTGTACCACATTTAGATTTAAAACCAAATTGTGCATCAGTAATGACATCATTTTCATCTGACCATGTTATAAGTCTGTTGTTCAATACGGAAGTAAAAAGTTTACACATGTTGCTACCAAGGCTGATTCCTCTATAATTATTAGGATCAGATTTATCTCCCTTTTTAAAAATAGGCACAATAATAGAAGAAGACCATGATTCAGGAAAGAAACCTGTTTGTAGTATACAATTAAAAAGTCTATGTAGGATAGGCAACAAATATTCTTCAAATTCAATGAAATATTCATTAAGTAAACAGTCGTCACCATGTGATTTACCTTTTTTTAATTTCTTAATAACTACTTTAATTTCTTCAACATCAATATCCTTATCTAGTTCTTCAAAAATACAATATAAGGACCATATATCCTAAGGGCCTTAATTAACTTAAGCCAGGTAAACCTAGGTGTTCTACCTGGGTGATTTAATATAACTACATGTATTGCTAAAAATATATTATATCTTAACTAATTAATATCAAAACTGTAATTAGATTTATCAATATAATAGTTAATAAATTTCATACTATTACACTAATAAAAATTTGAGTCATATATATATATATATATATATATATATATATATATATATATATATATATATATATATATATCTGCTTTCAACCTTAGGGTGACTATATATTTTTTTGAACCTTAAGGGGACATTTCGTATAACTTGATATGTTACTCTCAACACTATATGAGTAACATGAAAATTAATAGTATGGTTACCAAAGGCCAATTTTCTATAGAAAATCATAAAACTCGTAAAGATAAAAAATATACAATTTTCGTGTCCCCTTAAAATTTAGAAACCATGTCGCACTGTTTACGGGGACATTTGTATATTTATTTACAATGGGCACTTTAAGTAGACCAGATGTAAATTGATATATTCCAACTTAAGGTGCCCAATATTTTAATGTTTCTCATTTAAAGTGTTACATTGTGTTCTTTTTGTATTTATAATGAGATAATTTTAAATAGCTTAGTGAAACATTCCTTACATGGCTGAAGGCCCGCCATTAGGTTAAATTTATAATATCATCAAGTTATTCTTACAATAAAAAAACTTCTTTTCTTATCAGTTCTTTAATTTCTAAATTTGCGATGATTCCTACTTTTTATTATATATTTTTTTAATCTCTAATATTACAGAGGTTAAACTTCAGTTAAAGGCATGTCAAAAGGTGAAAAGGTGTAGGTATTTTCTGACTTTGAGAAGCGAGTGACAAATAAAAAAAATAACTACACAAATGTATGAAATATTTCAGTGCCTACATAAGTGTCTCAAACAATACCAAAGTTCCAAATTAATGAATCAAAAACACTAGAAATAAAATGATGAAATAATCTTTCATTATCTGCATCTCAAAATACAACTATTGGGAACTTTAAAAAAATACCAGAAAAACAAAATTGGGCTTTCTAAAATTCTTTTATTACATATTCAAACAATTTTATAGGAAAAATTCAACTTGTTCCAACTTATTATTCATTTCTTTAAAAACAACATAAAAATTAAAACATCAATTGTACTGTTTTCAAAAATTCTTGAGCAAAAGTCAAAGAGAATTACAACAATGTGGAACATTTTAGTCAATGTCTTTCATTTCTCCCTTGAATGACCAGTCTACATTCAATCATAGCTCAAAGCTGAATTTTTAATTCAGCAAATATCATGCAGTCAGTTACAAAGTGATTCTTAACAAACTTTTTTTTCAACACTTTGCACTTTTAGTTGAGCAAGACTGTGTTAAAACTAAATAATATGATGTTCAGAAGACAATCAAGATTTAAATTAAACATCCATTTAAAGTTAAGAATCAAATGATCATAAAAGTAATTCATTATTGCATTATCTACTATATATAAATGTAATGCAAATATCATTACAATCTAAAATATTTACTCATTGAACAAATTAAGACTTAAATTCTTAAAAGCAAGTTCAGAACAAAAATGTAATTCATCTTCAGTGCATCATTAATGTTTAATACTTTAACTTTTTTCAATATTTCATAGGATCAAATTCAGAAAATTGATGAGTTGTTTCATCAAACTAGTAATCTAATACATAAGTTTACATCATTACTTAAATCAATGTCCTTTTAATCAGAGTTATTTCATTCAATTCTTCAGTAGACAATTTCACAATAATTCAATGTTTTTGTTTAAATTTATTCTACAGATGCACCTTTTCCAACACACGACAATATCATAACTTACTTTAAAAGAAAATTAAACAAAGCTTCTTTAAGATCAAGATCTTGTACATGCAAGGTGCCTACAGGATTATGAAATTCAAGATATAAATATTTTTATTGATGCTTCATAAAAACAGCTTTGTTTGATTCGGTGTGGTGGGGCTATGAACACTATGAAAACTCATGTTTCAAACTGTCATTTTCAATAAAATATAATGGAAATAAGGCTCGTGCCATGTTTTTGTTTACATAAGTTCAATATACCGGCAAAGGTTCTTTTTCTAGCTGAGTTTTCTAATTCGTTTTTAGCTTAAAGAAACAGTTCCTAGCGTTTGTAACATTCATTTTTGGTCTAAACCGGACATTTTTCCTCAACATTTAAAATGTACCGGTAATCAAAATCATGACCTCAGCTTTGGTTACATAATCAAAATTGTGAGCTCTATATCTCGCTTATAACTTCACGACTGACACTCAAATTTTTGGTTGATTATTAGAAATGCCTATTTAAGTCATTGTAAACATTAAAAAGAGAAAAATTAATTTTGAGCCAAATCGTGACCATGCCCCTTTAACATAAAAGGCATCAAGTTATTTGCAGTATGTAACATTTTGCAACACAGATCTTTTCTATAGGGATGTACAGGTTACATCTGCAATTATTCTTGGTAACAACAAATATCAATTTTTTTTTTAAAAGAAACAAAATTCTAAAGGTCAATTCATTACAAACAAACAAGATATCTGTGAGCCAATACTCAAAAGTGATACCCCTGCTCTGATCTGAATATACAAAATATGCAGTCGATATTTCACAGGGAGTTGACATCATTTTTTTTAAAAATGGATCCCATCATATGGCATGCCTACACAAAGAGGTTAAAATTTTAAGCCTCTGCTATTAATAGGTGCCGAGAAATTTTTGACAAAAATTTGTTTGAAAATTTAAGCTAAAAATAAACAGTCGTCATTTAACAAAAAGTTGACATTTGATTGGTACACAAGGGTAACATAAGTAATGTAAACAAGACTTGTGCCATGTGTTTGTTTACATTTTGAAATTCCAGGTTAAGACATGAAATGATTTTGACAAATACAAGGAGCTGTTTATTGATGTACAAAACAAATTAGCAGATAAAAAAAATCAGCTTGAAAAAGAACTTTTACCGGTGTATTGAACCAATGTAAGTCAAAAAAATAAGACACAAGCCTTCTTACAAAACAAAGAATTGAAGCTCTGCATCTGGCTAATAACACTACAACTAACACTCAAATTGTGGTTGGTCATTAGAAATGCATTATACTAATGCATTATAAACAATAAAAAATACAAAAATAAAAATCTGACCAAAATCGTGACCACTCCCCCTTGAGAATTACTAATTGCTAATATCTGACTAGAAAACTACATACTATTCATGTGCATATTCACAAGTCATGTTCATTTCTAAATTATTCATACAGCCACCAACTCCAACTCTGCGAGTTTTTTGGAAGTTCTTAGCCTCGCCGTTTTTCTCTCATTAAAAATCTTTGTTCTGGCTTTGGAAATTGTTGTCTTCATATGAAGACCATCTAATGATGATATATTATTTGTCTTCAGGAAGTCTTCAATTTCTTTCTTACCTGTAAAAAATAAAGAGGATTGAATGATTTGTCATTAATTATATATTTAAAAACATGTTCATGAACACCACGTAAATAGGCATAAAGTCATCATTTTAAACATTAATATTTTAATCAATCTCAATGAAATAATCCTAAATTAGGTAACAAACTCCCCAACCGACTTCACTGAAGGGAACTAGAGATTTTTTCTCCATCTGTCTATCCCAGTTCAGTTTTTCACAATTTTTTTCATTATGGGTTTGAAGAATAATATTAACTTGGTTCAAAATGTCAAACAACAGATCAAGTTTACATTTTAGTAGCCTCTGGTCGTCATATTTTTGAGAGAATTGATTTTGATTTTTACATTCCAATTTTTTTGATGACTGGATTCGGTGTATGTACTCAATAAATGAGGCCAGTATGTGGTCAGTAATAATATCATGTATTACTTGTATCATTACTTTTATCATTTCTTACAAACAAAAAAGTTTTGTAAAATATGTCAAGTATCGTGCTGTACATTTTATCGGCAGTTTTTTTTTGTATTATAACAATCCAGTGTTATCGTGTCTGGGCTGTTAAATATTAAAGTTTGGTTTGAGGTTCAGGGTACAGAAGACTGTAATGATATTGTGTATAAAACAGGGAATACTTCTAGCAGCGAACACTTAATTGACTTGGCAAAATTATACGAGATAAAATAAAGAGTATTAGTTTACCCACTTTGTATTTAATTTCAACATCGACTGTGTCTGCTTCGCTTCGAATATGTATTTTTAAAATGGATTTTCAAGGTTGTTAGCTGTTTGTTGTAATTATTTTTCATAATTTCATACTATACAAGAAGTCATTAATTTCTGAATATTTCAACATTTATGATGGGGGATATTTATTACAAAAGGTCTCAAAATGTTGCCATTCTTAATTACTTTATAATGTAAAATTCAAATTATAATATAAAATATTATATGATAAATATTTAACATCTAATGCAGGTTATGTATTTTTCGGCATGTCGCTACAGTCATATTCTGCAGGAATCACATTGAAATAAAAACTTTAACTTAAGTCTATTCTCATGCAGTTAGTGGTCTTGTGACAAAATAGTCAACAGACAGGAGGGCTAACAGCCAACTTCATGTCATTAGCCAGGCTCGCTTGAAGTAACAATTCAAATGATCACCTTTAATTTACAGTTCATGAGCTAAATAAATTGTTACTTACATGATAGATTCCCTGTTATTGTCTTTCTGAGTAAATATGTACTTTCTAAAATGAGATTTCAAATCTGCTGTATCTTCCTTTGACCACTTCACTGTTGAAATACAGAAAAAAACATTGATAATTCAAATTTGCATGGGTTAGGTGACATAAAATTATCATTATGTTTCTCAGGCCAAATTTCTCCTAAAGAGATGGAGGAGGGTGGCAATTTTTTTTAAATTAGTAAATAAGTAGGGCTTTTTTATATATTCATTAGCCATCTTGAGTTCCAAAAGCACATACCTAATGAAATTGTCATCAACACAACCCGCCCCCTCCTCCACCCAAAAAATTCAGGGCCATACTTAAACAAGAAAAAAGCTGTCAAAATGACAGAAAACCAGGTTTTCTTTTGTGTTAACAGTATCCATTATACATTTGTCAATCCTAAATTGATATCCAATCCAGAAAATTGAGGCACTTTATAATCTATAAAAACATAGGTAATCACAGATTACAAAGCTCACCGAGACGATACATCACCCTTATGAGACTTCACCTTTAAGAGACCACTTTTATCAGATTAAATGAAAATCATACTTTATGATCTTGGATATTCATGAATTCTGTTTTGACACAATATCGTATATCATCTGTTTAAAAATTGTATGATAATCATATGTTCATTTGTTAATCAATACAATAATATAACATTAAATATGGCATCCTATCATATTTACAACATATATCATATAATACAATAAAATACCATAATAAACAATAATGAGATATGATATTGTAACGTATGATATGACATTGTATTGTGTTATACGTTATTGTATTTGATCAAATTATGCAATATCATTATATAATATATATAACAATATAGTATTATATTACAATATCATATTACATAATATATCATAACATTGAAACATATGATATTATATTGTAAAATATAGTATGATATTGTATGATACTGTATCATTTTTAATACATAATATGATATTTTCTCGCATTATCACCGGTGTGAGATCGGTTTGTCCGGTGTGAGACAGCAGTGTGAGATTTTTCTGTCTTACACTGTGTATTACTACGCCGTTTTAAAACGTAAACAAACGTTGTCTGCTGTAGGGAAATGCAAAATAGTGCATTGATATTATCCATTAAGTAATTGTGTTGCATAATTAATTACAATTTTTCATATTTTAATTAAAAAAACTGTCGTATGCTTTCATTTAACTTGCACTATTTGAAGCACGCAGAGGGATAAACCGAAAGTAATCTTTTGAACGTCATAACAGAAAGTTGTCAAACATCATTTTTTAAGCTAATATAATGCAAGAAAAATAATCATTCATTATAAACTCGTGTGGGATAGTGAAATTCCACCTCGGGGCCAAGATTCACGGTCTAGGACTCGGCAAAGCCTCGTCCTAGACAGTGAATATTGTCCCCTCGGTGGAATTTCACTATCCCACACTCGTAATAATGAATGATTCTATTAGTATCACATGATACAATATAATTTGATACAACATTGTATCATATCAAATGATACAATATTATGTGATAAAGTAAAATATTATAAAATACAATATTATATTATACATATTGTATCATATGATACAATAATATGTTTTACAATATCATACAATACAATTTCATGTGATGTGATAATATATCATATTATAAACCAATATCATATTATACAATATCGTATGATACAATATTATATAATATTACAGTATCATATTATACAATTTTATGTGATATAATTCTATATTACAGAAACTAATATCATATACAATATCATATGATACAATATTATAGAATATACAATATTGTATCATAGGATACAATATTATATTTTGCAATATCTTATCTAATAGTATCATGTGATAAAATAATAAATTAATAATACAATATAATATTATACAATATTGTACCATGATATACAATACTATACATAACGATATCATGACACAATATCATAACATAAAATATAAAAAAAAAATTGATACAATATCATATCATATCATACAACTTTTTATAATATTACATATGATATTAATATATTGTGTCATATTAAATATTCATATTGTTTCATACCAAACAATACTATATCAAAGGAATAATGTTATATCATTAATCAACAAACACATCTACATGTATTTATCGAGCAGGTTTGAGTGAGGTAGGAGATTTCTTTAGCATCCTTGATAATGGAGATCAGGCTCTGCATCTGAAGCAACCTCTGCGTTTCATTTATAATATAGTTAAATCAACTACGCAAGCTATCATCTATAAAACATGCGACATGTTCGAAAAAAACTAAACCTCATCCAGCATCCGAAACCTATGGCTCAGATTCAGCATTCAAGCCTGTCAGGTGCATCAGTATACATAAGACGCATCTCCATGCAAGATTGGTGAAATTCAGACCAGTAATAACTAAGATATCATCATCAGAGGGCACTAACAATTAAAACCTTAACCTGCTCCAGCATCCACAACCTATGGCTCAGATTCAACATCCATGCCTGTCAGGTGCATCTGTATCATAAGACACACCATCCATTCAAGTTTGGTGAAGTTAGGACCTGTAATAACTAAGATATACCGTATATCAGGTTTTTTCCGCGTCATGTTTTTTCCGCGATTCAGAACCTAGAACGGTATATAAAATTTACGCGAATCGAATTTTCACTATTTCAATGTCATAGTGAAAATATAATTCAAGATTTTTTTAACCCTGTGAAGTAAGAGGGTAAAAGTATCTAAATTGCCGCTCATTAATATAAAAAAAATTCGGACAAACCATTTACACGATTTCCTTAATGTTAAATAATTACCGATAATTATTTTCAGAGACGCAAACAGTCATAGATAAATAGATCATGTACCGTTACATATACCAGTAGCTCAGGTATAATCAGACATCGGTTTACGCAAGAAAAGCGACCGTTTTAATTAGCTTGTCAATGGATTATTAAATAAACTATGAGGCTTACATACCTATTATCTTGCGCTTGCTTCCGATCCCGCAATTTCTACTCTAAACTTACTGAACACAGTTCATTGTACTTTTACATACCTGTTTACTTCATAATGAAAGAGGGAACTATATTATAAGAACAACACTTTGTATCAATTTCACCCCTAAACAGAAAACCATTCTATACTTTCAACAATATGTGTCACATACAGTACCCGCAACATTATTTTTTACAAGATAAACGATAGGATAGGATACATGCACGATAGGATAGGATTAACGCACAATAGAGCAGGATACACGATATGATAGGATTGATACACGATAGGAAAGGATAAATGATGTTCAGGATAAACTCATTATCCAGTGAGTATATACAATATTCACACTAAACCTGATGATTGCATACTTTGATAAACAAAAGGTACGAAGCAATTAAGTTATAAGCAGAATTTCTATTTTATTTTCAAACGAAATGTACTGCTAAATATAGATGCCTCATTTGAAATGAATACACTGAAAATATAATTGAGGTGGGCTAAAATTATCTGTATTGTACATATACACTAATGTTGTTTACGTTACCTATCAGCCAATCGCAGAACAGCTCAGCCTGATGAAAATTCACACGGAAAATAGTGGCTTAGAATAAAATTCAATCTTGTTCTGAATTATTATAAAATCTACTATTAATATAATTATTTTTTTAAAGATTATTGCATAAAATATGTACATCGTGTAATGTACAAGATGTGTGAAGCAGTAAGACACTCTCCGCGTACGATTTAATAAATTAAATGTACGGGTAAATAATATGTTACCCTGTTCCTTTAAATTTTGACTGCTCATATTACTCATTTATCTCCATTTTGTAGAGATGATTATATTTTGTTCATTTCTTTTTAAAATATCTTTGAAATAAAGTAATTGACTACATATAACTCAATATTGTTCATCTGATTGTGTGCTTTATCTAGTTGTGCATTATTATTCAATAAATTATCGTTTGCGGCTTACTGAACGACTTTTAACTTGAATATAAAATCACTTTCCCACGATAAGGCAGCATACGATTAACACGATAGGATAAACGAAAATACTGATAAATGATAATTCTGATAGGATTAACGCACGATAGGATAGGATTAACGCACGATAGAACAATATACACGCACGATACGATAGGATTAACGCACAATAGGATAGAATAGGATTGTAAAAAATAACGTTGCGGGTAGCTCACCTGAGCAACAGCGTCTCTAGATAGAAGTATATATTGGTAATTTGCTTATGAACCAATGAAATGCTTAAATACACAGCTTCATTCAGGTGAACTAAATAAGTATTGTATAACCTCAAATTTACCTTTGAAATCAGAAATGTATTTAACTTGAAATCCGTCTTTATCTAGACCAGACCGAATATAAAATTTTAGCATCCTCCTCTGGTGACAGTCGCCTTCTCTAGAAAAAAAATTATGTAGAAGAACATTATTAAGTAATTTTTGAACAAATATTGTGATGCTGGCTAAAAGAAGAATTGCTAATTTCAGACAAAATTGTGAATTTGCCATTTTGAATCAAGATTATGGTGTGGTTGTTTATAAACCCACACCACTGGGGATCTTCTGACTTTTCTGTATCTGTCTTAGTCAAAATATCTTAGCTATAGAAACACCTAATATGCCAGTCATGTTATGTTGAATGATGTTTCACTGAAATAATGCAATTTTACTTCTGCTGCAAACATTTTTTTCTTTTCATACTTTATTTAATATTGGCATTTTTGGTGATGCTACTTTTTAATTCAATTCAACAATGTGTCAATAATTTATTTGTAAAAAATTTCATCTGGCACGTTCTCCAGACAAAAAAATTAACCAATAAGCTTATATTGTGTCTAGTGATATTTACTCTATTGCAATATTATATTCATCTGTTATTTCATATCACTAATTAAGCTACAATATGCTTTTCCAATTTAATTACCATTTAACAGGAATTTATAGATATCGACAGGAAGACATATTTGTTTTCTTTTTACACAATTTAGTTTAATAAATAAAAAAATGTGTTATTATGCATATTGTGCAGTAAAGACCAACAAACCCTCCCTCTCTCTCTCTCTCTCTCTCTCTCTCTCTCTCTCTCTCTCATGCTTTAAATGTTGACAAAGCACCAGAAAGCGACTTAACATCAACATCATGCTTTTAAAGGAAATACAACAATATTCTTCTCGTAGGCAATTCTCAGGAGAGTTTTTAAAAAGCCAGAGGACACTAAACCAACATAAACTCTGACTACTCAATAACTTTTTATAAAAGGAAATAACTCTAACTGTAATGGACAGTAATTTGAATTTACACCGAAATCTCTCTCGACTGAATTATCGAATCTAAGAATCTCACAACAGCTATCAAATGAGGACATTTCTTCAGAGTTGGATAGGTGTTTGTAACCTGCCTTTATTTGAATGACTACATTTGGTGAAATAAGATTTTGAGGATTCCATTGATTTCCTTAAATTCCAGTTATTAGTGACTGTACATGATTCTCCTCAAACCGAAATGACCCGTTTAGCGAAATGCGAACTGTAAACAACATGTTGACAAACCAAGAGTACTGGCTACGTTTCATGTTCTACTTTAAGAAGTTTTAATTTATTTGACTCAATTAGGACAATTTGTTAAAATAAATTCTTGTTTGAATCACTCATTCACTATGCTGTCGTGGAAGTTACAATTTTCACAAGTTAATAAAGTAGTTGCAACATTCAATTTCAGTTTAATAAACTTAAGACGAGTTAAGTTATTAATTATCTTAATCCATATAAAAGTGTTTTTAATAACATTAACATGTTAATTTACACCATCTAATAGTTATACAGAGTTGGAGAAATGGCCTAGAAATCCACCAGACATTGTGTCCTATAAATTTTCAAAATTTGCCAGACATCTTGAAAATTATTCAGACAAGTAAATAAAATGACGAAAATACATGTTTAATATGTGAAAACATTTTCATTGTTTTTATTTAAAGTCACTCGGCTTGAATTCTGTTTACCGTACTTCAATATGAACAGTTCTAAAATGGTTCTGCAGTGTTTGTTTCGGCTTTATAATCATATATACTGCTGATGTTTAAAAATAAGTTAGAATACCCTTAAATACTGAGCCTAGAAAGGCTTATATAAAGGTAACACGTACCTATATGAGAAAATCATTTTCAAAAATAGAAGTTGAATTAGGGTTACAAGCATCTCATTGGCGCCGCCATATCGGACGCCATTTTTTTTAACAAAGTTAACTCGATCATTAAATGGTTGTTGGTCATTTATGTTTACTACTTTTAACTTCCTCTGAACTTGATACGAACGTCTTATTAAATTAATAAATGGAGGAAACCCCCAAATATCAAACAACCAATCTTTGAGTTACTCAATTGAATTTTGTTTTCTATACTGCATTTCAAAATTTACCAGACACAATGTCCAACAGACTTCTAACATTTACCGGACAAACATAAAAACAACCACAGATCACCTGCAATCCGGCACATTTCGCCAACTCTGGTAATAGTAATACTAAAAGATTGAAAACTGTTCACACTGCTCTTTCTCAACGGATATTCTGGACATTTAATTAACATTTGGTGAGTAGATTTAGTATTTTTTATTAGAAAAAAAGCCTAAGAATAGATAGTTGTAGAAATTTAAATAAAGCTAATATTTGTTCAGTTTTTATATTGGGACATCTTTATTTGATAAACGGGGAAAATGAACTTTTTGGCGACCTGGGGGTAACGGTTACCATAGAAAATTGTCAATATAACACCTATTTTTTGATGCACTGGTTTTCTTCCTTTAAGAAATTTATTTAATAATCTTTCTTTGGTTGACATATCAATGCAAAAATTGACCAGAAAACTTCACCACTGCGTGTATTACATTGATGAATGTTTTCCGGTGAATGAACATAGTTTAAATGTCGACAAAAATAATATGTATGTTTAATTTTTGCAAATGCCGTGGTAATTTGATAGCCAATGTGGTACTTAGGGATAACAGATCGTATTATCTTCGCACAAATTTATCTCGCATGTAAAATGAGCGATTGTTACGAACATCGAATTCACAATATTACGTCACAATAACTAAAACTCAATGAAAAATCGTTTATGACGCAATATATGGTTGTTTAACTTCATATATACACACTTTATAAGGCGCAAGTAGTGGCTGACCTTGCTATAATATCATATACCTAGTAGTGTATCAGCCCTGATACATGTGTTTTGGACTAGGTGATACAGCAACCGGAAGCTAGGGCTGTATCGCCCTCGGGGCTGATATTTCTCTGTCTCAGCCCGTCGTCAAGGGGGTGTATTGCCCTCAAATTTGAAATCGATATTTTCCATATATCTCTGCTACATATTAAGACTAGTTTGTGAAATAACGATAGAATAACGAATATATAATACAAATTCTCACCTTACACGTCTGAATATTTTTATTTATTACCGAAAACTGAAAAATAATAATTCAAAAATAGCGCCAAAGAGTGATGTGTATCTAAGTAAGGGGAGGTAACCTACACAACAGTTGGGTATTTAGAACAATAGCACGCTTTATTTAATATCAATCAACGTTTAAATTACGGAGGATATAGAGAAGGACGGAACGAGACTTAATCTAAGAAAACCTGAGATTAGACTGTAAAAATTATGTGGTGAAAGTAATGGACGCCGTTATGAACGTTCTCAAACAAATTTCTATTTGCTATAACAGTATGGATCTTTATAAATGGAATCTGACGGGAAACTTACGAAATCCCAGTGAAAGAATTTGACTCATTACGAAGCTGCGTAGGAGGGAAGTTTCTCTCTCGATAATTTTGAATTCTAGAAGATAGTGCTTTATTTCAGACCACAAACTCCCTTCTACTGTATTTCAAATGACGATGGTTTGTCAACAAAGTCAGACAACTCTTACAGTATTAACACATATATAAAAGGAAATAAAAACGAACAGGTTTTGTATATCCGAAAAAAATCTATAGCGTCTTCATGATAAATTATATTCCTTATTCGGAATTTAAATTTACATTTAAGTCTTTGATTTTAGACATATGATATAAACAACATCACACTTTTGTTTTGATCTCGTCCCTGGTATCAGCCCTCGGATGGTATCGGCCCACGCCCTTCGGGCTTGGGCCGATACCAACCGCTCGGGCTGATACCAGGGCCGAGATCAAAACAAAAGTGTGATATTCTATATATATAACATGCTAAAATACGCTTTTCAACATATTTTAATATGCATAAATTTCTTTAGAGGATGTCACAGTACTGTAGTGAGATTTTTATTTGCTCAAGTTATTTATTGCCATCTATATACTATGTAGCAGGTTTGAAACTAACGGTAGCCCGCTAGCCCGGGACAACTGAAACTTGTGGTCAGGCTACCAAACAAGTCATAAAGGTTGTACTGTGGGGCTACTGAAATTTTAAATACCATACTACCACTGAAAGCAATGTGTTAATATATTTTTTTACAAATTCCCAAATATTTGCTACCGAGATCTTTAAACATCGGTGTGAGATCTACTATGTTATTGTTCGACGTTGTTTTGGTCCCACTTAACAGAGAATGCAAGTGGTGCACCGATGTAGACATTTGATCTGGGAAAAATATGGCATTGCCTGGTGAATGGTTCTACCGCATCTATAGTAACCGGGTGTCAATTTTCTTTAAAGATTTGGCATTATTATGGGTTCTAACTCTTTAAAATCTCTTTATTTTGGAACAATATATGGATTCCCATGATAGAAATCTTGGTACCAGTACTTTTTTTTAAAGTAAAAAATTGACATATGACGTTATGATAAAGTCATTATTTATCAATAACCTGTGGGTGAATTTAATCATATATCAACTGTCGCAGCGTTAACATTTTATCTCTTTGTTATTGTTTGAAAGAGTATGAAATAAATTGAAATATCTTACCAGGATCCGTTGAAAGTTCCCAAAACTAAAAGGCTCATGGTGGTCTACCATTTCTTTAACGGTATTTCAATAACTCGTACATCAATGAATTCGAATTCTGTTTTAAAACCCAAACACAAGCAAGCAAGCAATATAAACTGTGCGAGTACGAGACCTTAATCGATCGACAATAATTATTTGAATCAGTAATTTGATTTAATTCATTAATATCAAATCTATCGACGACAAATTGAGCCCAGCAGCCCTTGGTAAACTTGTGAACTCCGGACACCCCCCCCCCCCCCCCACCCCAACACACACACACACACACCGCGAGTCATACAACGTTAGATATTCTATATTGCAAATTAAATTTTATAAAAAAAAACCCACCCATTGGAAAGTTGAAATAATTATTATACAGACAGAACATTGTATGAAATTTGTAAGAAGGTTGTGTGTATTGTACATGTGGCGGCGTTGGATGCGATGTGCATTGTACATTAAAATATCGTCGGCTATTAACTTTATTGTTGTTTGAGGTAGTTTTCCCTACGAATAAACAAATTTAAAGAATAAAGCAACATTTACTCACCTTGTGACCGGTGACATTGAAAATGCAAGATGCCATTTTTCTTTGGAAATCCCCGGATTATGTACGAAGTACCCGGATGATAATGTCCGTAGACAAAATTGAATTCTTCACGGTGAGGTAAAAATTCGATTTTTTATGTGTTTTCATATTACGAAATAAACCATCCAAAAACCTTCCAAAATGACCACTGTGACTTATGATTTAAAAATTTTAACTACATACATGGCAAAATTGGGAGAAATCGTCGAATTTCCGCGGTACCCTTGTTGCGTATTTTTATGTATTTTGACATATATGTGGTCAATCATTATGGCACCTTTTAAATCGTTAAGATGCAACAGAACAAAAATTTTTAACAGGCTACAGTAAGGATATGTCTTTAATTATTAGGTAATTAACAATTTACTATTAATCAAGGTTGATTTGGCATACAAATTAAGCATGAATATTAGGGAACCCGGTTTGGTGTCCCCTTATTCTACAGGTCCCCTTAACATGTATATAAATTTACAGCCGGTGTCCCTAATGTTGAAACTCTGTATATATATATATATATATATATATATATATATACTAACCCCCCCCCCCACCCCCCCCCCCCCCATAAGGAATTTCATGGTTTGGGAATAAAACATTGTGGTTGGTATGATTTTTTTAGTTATATGTATACTAGACCCCCACCCCACACCACCTCCTCCCCCCACCCTTGTATTAGGATTTTCATGATTTTGGGAATTAGCCTTTTTCTCTACTTGTCAAGATTTCTGATGATCAGACCTCCCCCCCCCCCCTTTCAACTTGCTTCCGACGCCACTGCTAAATGCATCGACTAGGAATGCTGGACTAGAAGTAGCCGCTGGAAAGTGCTGTCTAGATTAAGAATATTGAATTGTTATTCCACAAACACATAATGCATAAAGATTATAAAAACCAAATATCTTGGGCCGAAATGGCTCGGAGACGAAATTGTAGGATGCCGAAACAACGAAACGTCATCTATAACGTGTGATCAGACGATAAAAAGATGTAGGGGATGTAGAAAGAGGAATTTAAGGGATATTCATTTGGATGGCTGACTGTTCATCGTGTAAGAAATGAAATGTTATAGAATTGTTCAGGGTCACAGATTCTATTATATTGTACAATGTGGTGTTTTTTCTTGTGAATTGTTCAGGGTTACAGATTCCATTATATTTTTCTTTTTATGCCACTGCCGGAGTGTCCGAGGAACGGAATGTCTTGAATTTCCTCTGAACAAAGTTTACAAATATCAATGAACCTCTTCTTAATAAATGTTACAGGCAGACGTTGTTGAGAAGGGAGAAAGATCTAGAGCAAATAATTAATGGAAGAAATATCTAACCAGAAATGAAACCCGGGACCCACACGTTTCTATTGGTGAAGCTTAAATGTGGCCTGTCAGTAGAAGGGAATTCAGGTAAAGAGAGAGAGAGAGAGAGAGAGAGAGAGAGAGAGAGAGAGAGAGAGAATGATGTTGGTTATATGTGTAGGCAAACCTCAGTTAAGTACATCATGACTGTCTAACTGTCAAATGACAGAGTAAATTCTAGAAAGGAAAAAAATACAAAATTTTACTTACACATGTGTGTGTGGATATAAGGTGGCTAATTGTATAAGGCCACAACCTCCACCTCCTTTTTCAGCCAAAGTCTGTGCGCTGACGCGCTTGCACAACAGATTTTGTTTGTCAACTTAATTATAGATTATACAATTTTATTATCATTGGGCACAATGTTTCACTCTGCCAGAATGAGTGGAATTGCACATAGTATATAAGTTAAATTATCCTGATATCAATTATTTTGATTTTAATGAGGCACTTGATGTCTTTTTCAATAGAAAACTATTAGAAACATTGAGAGTATAAGAATGTAGAGATGATTTATGAACATGATGAATGAGAGAAATCTTTCCAGACCATAATATATATACTAAATTCATATTAGTAAATACAGACGGTATGTGTTTGTAAAACACTGATACTCTGTATGACATTTGTATGACATTTAACGGCAAAGAGTATTCTAAACTTCAGGATCAATATCATATTAAAGATTAAAAATATTGTAAGGTGGTGTCCAAAAAAAAATAAAAGCTCTAACAACCCAAAGTTATAGCAAAATAGACAAAATCCAAAGTCAAAACGTGTATTTAAAGTGAAATACAAAGAATGTTGGTTTGTGTCGCTACAGAATGAATCTGTGATATAAGAAAGCAATACTGCTTACTATTGAAGTAAATCGAACTTATTTGACAGGGTAATAATATCAGACTCAATATATCTTAGCATTAATGCAAGGGATAATGCTTTAAAATAAAGAAAAATCAACGTCATTTGAGTGGTTTAATACAGGAAGATTTAACTTGGATTAAAAGAGAGGAGAGGGGTGTGCGCCGACGCACTGAATATAATTAGCCTATAAGGTCGTACTGGAAAAACATTGTTTTTAATGCATTAAAAGATAAATTCTCCAAATCGTACATTTGATATTTTGCTTACTTTTTAGGTGTTTCATCCTCATTCAAGGTAGAAATAACAGATCCAGTTTTGGGAAAACATTAATAAATGTGGTATAGTATGAACATTAATCTTATATAATTATGATACAGCAGTAATTTATTCAGCTAATCTTTCATTATTCTATCAATGGTATAAGGTGGGTGAATTGATTGACATCTGTATACATTAGGTAAATTCGTTCTTTAATTTAGATTAGATGTAACCTTCTCTGACACTACTGAATCAGGTTAAGCACGGTGATGTTGATCATTTTTAATCACATTTTATTCAGCTGATCCCTCTCTATTCTATCAGTAATAGTATAAATTGATGAATTGATCGTAAATTATTTGTTTACATACAATCTGAAGGTTGATTGAGCCAAGTTTCTGGAACACTACCGCTTTTAATTAAACACAGTCTCACTGAGTTGTTCCCCTTTTCACCTATACTTAAAACAAGCCAAGTTTTTAATAAATGTACAATTTATATTTCTGTTCTTAAATCATTACATTCATGTTAAACATTTTTAATTAAGCTAGAAATGCACAGAGTAATTAAGTATCTCGATTATTACAAAACAGTTCCAAACACACAAGTTAGATTAAGATTAGTGTGTTAGTAATTCTCTCTCTTTCTCTCTCTCTCTTTCCTCTCTCTCTCTCTTTCCTTTCTCTCTCTCTCTGCTGTCTGTGTATACCAATGAAAATATATCTAATTTATCGTTAAATAAATTAAAGTTATTTCCTAATTTAATCTCTCTCTCTCTCTTTCTCTCTCTCTCTCTCTCTCTCTCTCTCTCTCTCTCTCTCTCTCTCTCTCTCTCAGTACTCATGCTTTCCTATATGCTGTAATTGTAAAATCATTTACTATCAAAACTTTTTTCTGTATAATATTACTTTGGTTTATACATGTACTGGTGTGTAGAATTGTGTGGTGTCTTTATAGGTTTTAAGTGTATGATACATGGAGATACAGTGGATGAAGTTAAGAAAAACAAAATGCATATGTGGTATAGTATTCGTGAATTTATCATATTAGTATATGAATTTTTATTACTCAGCTTATCTTTTTGTTTCTTGGTCACTCAGGAGACCTATTGCTATAACTCGTCCGTCGTTGTGTGTCATTCATGAACATCACAGTATACAGCTCTTAAATAGGTATGAGGGTAGTAGTCATTGTGTTAGCCCTGGGGTAGGAACTGTTGTCCCGAGACAATAGGCCAAGGTCAACATCAATTTTTTACCAAGGTATTGACAAAATAACTATTGCCCTTATCCATATTTAAAGTTTGTTTTCTCAAACAAAGGAAAAAATATATTCTTGTGGTTATGTCAGGGCTGGGATATTGTCGAATTATCTTCCCAGGGGACAGTCAAATACTCAGCAAGGGTAAGGGGGAGACCCGGTCATAGGCCACAGTCAAATACTCAGCAAGGGTAAGGGGTAAAACATGTTATAGACCATTAGCCAATAGTCGAATGACTTTATATATCATTTGATGTGTTCCTATTTCTGAACACATTTGATAATTAGGTGAAAACGAAATTGAGAGAGCAAGGAGAACAACAGTACATGTATGAGAGAGTAAATGTAGCGAGAGAGAGAGAGAAAGAGAGAGAGAGAAGGATGAGAGATTAAGAGTACATAAGAGAGAGAGAGTACATGTTTAGAGAGAAAGTTTTAGACACAGAGATATAGAAAAATTTGTCTGAGAGAGAAAAAGAGAAAGAGAGACAGCAGGAGTGCGTCTCAGAGAGAGAGAGAGAGAGAGAGAGAGAGTACATGTTTAGAGAGAACGTCTGAGAGAGATAAAGCACAAATTTGTCTGTGAGAGAGAGAGAGAGAGGGAGCAAGAGTACATGTTTAGAGAGAAAGTCTGAGAGAGAGAGAGAGAGAGAGAGAGAGAGAGAGAAAACAAAAAGAACAAGGGATGTTATTGGCCAAAACATGCTGTGTAATCAATGGTAACCGTATATGATTTATTCATGTAACTTTAGTCTATGATACATTTTGCTTTAACCACGGTGTCTTTTTAAAACAAAACGTTTACATTTTACGAAGCCTTTAACGTGATGTCATAAACATCTTCTATTATCTTCGGACTTGAAAAAGAAAGGAACGACACGTTTTTGTAATCGACTTGCGGAAGGAGCATGTGGTGCAGCTAACGGGCTTAGTATTTATATAGCACATGGCCTCTGAAACTGCTTGGTTGAATTTTATTATAATATGCTATAATATTTATGCATTATTTAATCGAATAAAGGATTTACTATATGACAACTAGGTTAAATAAATAGCTTTTATTAGTGATTTAAAATCAAATGTACGTAAAGTTTATACTCTGTCCCGAGTTTTTGCTTCCACCACTTTTTGCTTGATATTTCAATAATAGTAAATACCTTTGTGCTCCAACTACGTTCATCCACTAATATGAAAAATGTCCAGATTACTTGTTTTGAAACGCCCCCTCTACCGCTTCAGGTTTCAATACACATCCAAAAATTGAAAGTCTACGGAGATTTTGCATTGCATCAGCCATTAATAAGCCCGGATGATAATGTTCAAAAATTGCGCGATGTATTCCGAATGGAGAAAAGATGTAAACATTTCCCATTACAAATCTCCGTAAGAAAATTGTTTTCGTTCCTGTGAAATTTTATGAGTGAAAAGGGATAATTGTTCAATGAAGATATCTTGGATATATTCCCTTTCATTGATTTCAATTGTATTTCTTTCACAGGTATGTGTATTTTTATTAAAAATCATCAAAAAGTGATGGAAGCAATAACTTGGGACAGACTATAGTCTATCACACATTCTCATTCTCTCTCTCTCTCTCTCTCTCTCTCTCTCTCTCTCTCTCTCGTTTCTTGGAACAAGTAATGTATTGGCTACAAACAGTACGTTTCTAAGTGGTTTGATAAAGATGAATTCTAAAATTTTAAACAAGATCACGAAAAACACTTTATCAACTGATTCACTAATTCTGTGTGCTATAAAACTGAATACCGGTACTTACATTTTTCATTGTCTTTGCCTGTGATAACACTATGTATCGATTTTGTACTGTACAGTCCAAGTAAAGGACTATGTGCGGTTTTATGCATTTTTTGTCCCCAAAATCAAAGTTTTAGAAAGAGCTTTAAAAATAAGGTGAAAGATAGTTAAAATCATATTGAAAATAAATGTGTAAAAAGGTTATCACCACAGTGACGTCATAATGTAGAAATGACGTCATGAAGATTGCATTATTTTGATAAATTGATGTTTTGTGGCAAAATATTGGTGTTTTCCGACGGTTTTTCGACTGGGAAACATCGAGCGCAGGCTTGCTCAAGTACCATTTTTTAGTATAATGTGTATTACTATCTGAAGAAAAATATATGTTAAAATCCCACTTGAGCAGACCAGCGCTCTATACTTCCGAATGCAAAATATAGAGCAAAAAAGAGAATATTTTCATTTGTTTGCAGATTTGCGGGAATTTGGTAATTTAGGTGACGTCATAGATAAACAACGAATGACCAATGATGACTAAAATCAAGATTAAAGCTAAAGGCATCCTTTATACAATGATTTGTGAAAATTTCATTTTTATACGATACTATTTAAAAATCGGTTCAAATCGGGGGCAGATATTTGACCATACCGAACATAGTCCTTTTAATCAAATGATGTATAATTGGGGTGCAAGTGGGGTTTGATTATTTACATTCAAATATTCAATCGTACAGTTGCTGAAAATTATAGAAATATAAGTAATAAGAAAACATTCTTTGAATATTATGAGGTTTTAATTTCGGTCGGGGCGTGATCAAATCTATCATAAAGCCCTTTGGGCTTTATTGGATTTGATCATGCCCCGACCGAAATTATCACCTCATAATATTATCACCTCATAATACCCAGATAATGATTCCTTATTCCTTAAATATACCGGTGTATGAACATGTGCATGTTTTATACAAAAAATAGATTTAAAATATAATACTAGAAAATATAAAATGAAATTAACTGCATATATTGTTCTTATCAAAAAGGTATAATTGTTTTCATGAATAATAATATGTTTCTCGACTTGTTGCAATACTGCTGCTATCATAGGCAAAATCCCATCATGAGCCCTGGACCGGTAAATGTCCGAGCAAAAATAAACTGGCGACTTCGAGAGAATAATGACGTATATCTTCGCTATCTTAAGATCCATCAACTTTAAATTTAGCATGAGTGTATCTCAGACATTACTTTTCTGAAAAATACATGCATATTGCGATTGTTTTAAATATTAATTGATTTATTAGGCTTTTGAAGCGAGCTGAAAGTTTTTTATCTGGGTCAGAGTTCGATCCCTTTCTTTATTTATGGTTACATTGAAATTAATGTTAAAACGGGCTTGGCCCCTGTGCTCATGAATCACCCAAAAAAGCATTTTATTGTTTAAATATCTTACTTATATTTTGTTAGTTTCATGATTTTTTTATAACACACAAACAACTACATGTAATTTAAGGCAATCGGTGCTCTTGGATAGAACAATTCAGCAACTTTATAAATGCTGGAATTTTACAAAAAAAAAATTTACCAACGGGTACAATAATATACAAGAAAACAGATTAATTAAACAGATGAATAATATATTTTAACTTCTCGCAAGTATTAAAAACAGGCACAGGTACAATGCACTGTGTACCTGTAAGGTTACATTTCTTTTCTGCGTGGGTAGCCGATTTCTTCAGTTAAACCAGTCGTTCAATATTCATATTCCATCAAGCAATCTGCTATCATCTTCCGACCTTCGGAGGACAGTTTTTAGCTCACCTGAGCTGAAAGCTCAAGTGAGCTTTTCTGATCACATTTTGTATGTCTGTCCATCTGTCTGTAAACTTTTCACATTTTCAACATCTTCTCCAGAACCACTGGGCCAATTTCAACCAAACTTGGCACAAAGCACCTTTAGGCAAAGGGAGATAATTAGAAATTATTGAAAATATTCGTGAAATTTTCAGCTCAAGAATCACTAAGCCAGGAAAGCTGATACTTGTGTTGAAGCATCCATAGGTAATGTAGATTCAAAGTTGTGAAAATCATGACCCCCAGGGGTAGGGTGGGGCCACAATGGGGGGTCGAAGTTTTACATAGGAATATATAGAGTACATTTTCAAAAATCTTCTTCTCAAGGTCCATTAGGCCAGGAAAGTTGAAACTTATGTGGAAGCATCCTCAGGTAGAGTAAATTTAAAGTTGTGAAAATCATGACCCCTTGGGGTAGGGTGGGGCCGCAATTGGGAGGTCAAATTTTTACATAGGAATATATAGTGTAAATCTTTAAAAATCTTCTTCTCAGAAACTAATCAGCCAGAAAAGCTGATACTTGTGTGATATGGAGGGTAATTGTGTTAAAAAATCCAGACATGTAAACTTGTAAACCAATATGCAATCGTGTTGATGTGAGGGCCTGAGTTTGAATGTGTGTAATTTTGATCGTATAACCTAGAAAACTCGGGGATAAACATTTAGAGTTGACCCCAAAGACCTTCAATCTAATTTTCCCTACAAATGCTTAATTGCAGGTGTAAAATGCTGTTTGTTATTAACATGTAATCTGCTACTACAATACACACTTTTCATCCGTAATCTCTGCATTTGTATTTCCGTTTTCTGAAATATCACGGCTGACATGTTACAAATTGACAAATGTAAAGTCTACAACTTTGTCGAATTTTGACATGACCACATATAGAAACAGTGACGTCACTGATAAAAAAAACAAAGGCTAGCTGCAGGTAAATGCATGCTGTAATCGCCGGAATAGGTACAGAATAAATAACAAGAGGCCCAGGGGCCACATCGCTCACCTGAGCAACAATTGCCTTAATTCTGATCAAATTAGCATTACAGTTTCAAAATATCTTGACAACTAAGTACAGTAGATCTTGCTAAAAAAGTTAAAAATCTGCCAATTTTTATCCACCTCTTTCTTTTGGTAAATACCAATCCCCTTTTGTTGTTGTACCTGTAAGAAGATTTTTCTCTATTCCTATATACCCCCCCCCCCCCCATTTTGTGGCCCCACTTTTCTCTAGGGTATCATGGTTTCATCAAACTTATATCTGCATAACCTGTGCTTTCACACTAAGTACTGAGTTTTGGACCGAAAAACTTTCCCAGAATATTTTTAAAGATTTTCTCTATATATTCCTATGTAAAAATTCAAACTGCCATCACGGACCCGCCCTACCACTAGGGACTGTGATTTTAAATTTACAATACCCGAGGATGCCTCTACACAAGTTAAAGTTTTTCTGGCCAAATGGTCTTTAAAAAGAAGATTTTTAAAGATTTTCTCTATATATTCCTATGTAAAAATTGATCCCCCACTGTGGCCACACCATACCACTGGACTATTATTTTAAAAAACTTGAATCTATTCAATTTGGAAATGCTTCCACTCAGATTTGGGCTTTCCTGGCATAATACCGGTAGTTTTGAGAAGAAGATTTTTTAGAGATTTTCTCTATGTATAAAAATGTATCCCCCATTGTGGCCCTGCCCTACCCCCAGGGACCTTGATTTGAACAAACTTGAATCTACATTATCTGAGGATGGTTACCCGCCAATTTGAGCTTTCTTGGTCAAATAGTTTTTGAGAAGAAGATTTTTAAAGATTTTCTCTATATACTCCTATGTAAAATTTGATCCCCCAATTGTGGCCCCACCCTACCCCCTGGGACCATGATTTGAACAAACTTGAATCTACAATACCTGAGAATGCTTCCATTCAAATTTGAGCTTTCCTGGCCTAATAGTTTTTGAGAAGAAGATGTTCTCTATATATTTTATGTAAAACTTGATCCCCTTCTTGTGGCCCCTCCCTACCCCCGGGGACCATGATTTAAACGAGCTTGAATCTACACTACCTGAAGATGATTCCATTATAATTTTAGCTTTTCTGGCCCAATAGTTTTTTAGAAGAAGATTTTTAAAGATTTTGTCTATATATTCCTATGTAAATATTCATCCTCCTATTGTGGCACCACCCTACCCCCGGGGGATCATGATTTGAACAAACTTAAATCTATATTACCTGAGGATGCCTCAACACAAGTTTTAGCTTTTTAGGCCGAATAGTTTTTGAGAAGAAGATTTTTGAAAAATTCCAACAAATTTTCAACAATTCTCAATTATCTCCCCTTTAAAGAGGGCGTGGCCCTTCATTTGAACAAACTTGAATCCCCTTCACCTAGTGGTGCTTTGTGCTAAATTTGGTTGAAATCTGCCCAGTGGTTCTTGAGAAGAAGATGAAAATGTGAAAAGTTAACGACAACGAATACGACAACGACTACGACAACGACAGACAACGGACAAATTGTGATCAGAAAAGCTCACTTGAGCCTTTGGCTCAGGTGAGCTAAAAAAATATATTAGGTAGGCCTATAATCATATTATCTCTGGATAACAACATTTCATAGAAAGTATTATTTTTCGAAAAATTAAAGTATGAGATTGGTATACATTTTACCTAGAGAATGTATAAAAGATGCGATTGAAGAATTCGATCGGCTTCAGACATCCTCTTAGAACTGAAAAAAATTACATTTAATGACTTTTTTTGAATACACGTGTAGAAAGATATATCCACATTTTTATTCATAGGCGTCGGAACCGGGGGAGGGGGGGGGGGGGGCTTAGCCCTCCCACGGATTAGGAATTGCATGAATTCGGGGACAAAAATGGGCAGGTAAGATTGGAGTTAAAGGTATACCTCCCACCCCCACCCACACCCCCACGGATTAGGATTTTCATGATTTGGGGAATTCTTGTCAAGATTTCTGATGATTAATTTAGCATCCCCTTTCAATTTGCTTCCGACGCCACTGTAATTAGAGTACATGCAACAAATTGTTAAAGTATAGGCCTCGGCTGAATTAAGAAAGAATCTCCAAATGCATCCTTATCGCTACCACAAAGTTGTGACAAGACACCCCCCCCCCAACACCCACTGCGAAATATTTACACGGGGTCGGCCAGCTGAGTTGTAAAGTTATCGATAAGAAAAACAAACTATTTAAAGACATTGGTTTTGAGATTGTGATTAATATGAGACATAAGAAGCGACACCCTCTTAATGAATAAAAATTCCAACTGTTGTGAAATTAAAATGTGTATAAATTATTTAAAGAAATGTCTCTTTGCATTGTCGGCAATATATAGGGGAAAAGCCTATCATGCAGGTGAAAATTGGTATTTTTTTAGGGTTTTCCGTTTTTCAACGGAAAACCCTTCTGTTATTCTACTGTTTCTTATTATTATTTTTTTTTTTTTCCCGCAAATTTTGTGCACGAGATTTCTCGAACATTTTTTGTCTGATTGCTATGAAACTTTCAGGGTATGTAGATGATATTAATATCTCTAGACGTTTTTTTCAAATTTTTAAAATTCACTTCCGGTTATGAGTTATTGCCCTTTAATTGAAAATTGGGGGGTCTTTTGTCCAGAGTTGATCTCGGGAACTACAGATGATAGATGCATGAAATTTGGCAAAATTGTTGGTAACATTTTATAATTTTGCTGGCATGAAAATTTTGGTAATTTCTTCGTTAGTTTTTGAGCTATTTGTCGCCAAAGTTTAAGATTTTTTCGGAGCTGAAATTTTGTTGCTTTTTGTATTATAACCTTTAAACTAAAAATATTTTGTTAATACATATAGAACAAAAGTTGTTTAGAATAACGAGAGCTTTCATTTAAAATTAAGAAAAAAGGGCTGGCCCCTATAATTAGGGGTCAGCAGCTCATACACGTATTTTTCTGATAGCAAAAATCGTTATCATTTTATGAAAAAAAATTAATTTAGTTATTGTTAATATATTAAATAATGTCATTTGGTATCAAATTAAACAAGTTCTGTCCTATATTTTTTTTCAAATTTCATAAAACAAATATGTGAGAATCGTACATGAACGAGTTAATATGTCTACATAGACACACAAGCGAACAAATGCCACATTAAGGCCCAGGCATTTACTGCATTACGTTGTGTTGCGTCTTAGATAAATTGTTGTGATTCAATTTCATTTTTTTTCATCTATATCATTTATGAATTCAATGAACACACATTATTTAAACGTTCTATGTGCAACTATTTGTCGGGGCGCCCCTGTTTGTGACCCCCGCGCGCGCGCGCCGAATGTAAACAGTAACGAACGGCATTGTAGAAAAGAGAGAGCCGTAATGCAGAAGAGAAGTTGTGTATTCTTTCGGTGTACACATGCATTTTCAATTTGCTGTGAAACATATGAACATGCACAGGGAACAATACTACATATTTGTTTAAGGAGGATATTTTTCTCGTGTGAATCGTTTACGAGGAAATTCTGACAGCCACACTTCTGTCGACGATCAGCCGTTGATAAGCTACGAGTAATAAAGGAGAAAAGATGGACATTAAAGTGTGTGATTTATGTGGATGTTACTGAAGAAGGTGAGGCTTTTACTCGTTTTAAAGTTTCTTGTTAACTGGTTAAAATTTAGTATATAGTATAGATGTACATGTAAGTACGTGCACACTGTTAGATGTTTTTGTTATGGTGTGGGTGTTTGTTTACTAACGTGTAATTTTTACATGTTTCATGGGTGTTTAGACTCGCTCGAGGTTCATGGGGGACTGGAAAGGGTAACTGAATTTATCTATTTAAAAAAATAACAGATTGTGAATTTTCAACTCAAAATTCAAAGCAGGGTCTAATTAGAAACATACCATATATTCTTATGCAGAAGACTCCAAATGTAGTCATGAATACCCTGTAGACATAACTTCAAGTAAATAAAATTGTATACTTTTCACTTCAGAGTTAAAACATGACTTTAATATCTTTATGATGCCGATCATTGTATCATTAAAGAGGTATAGCAGACCAACGGGTACCCGGTACATGTACTTGTACATGTAGGTTACAAGTTAGAACTATGCCTACCATTCTACCAGTTCACATAATTTTTCTTGTTTAGCAGTTATGATGTGTACTTAAATTGTCCTTGTTAATGTTTTAAATGTAATTTTTTATTCTCTTTTTTTAATCTGACTACTGGCAGTACTGGCGTGCGAGCAGTTCTCGCCGAGGACCATTTCTCGCTGGTGCACTGTTACATCATATTTTCGTATATAATTTTATGTGTTGATAAAATGACGTAACAATGCACTGGTGAGAAATGGTACTCGGCGAGAACTGATCGCACGCCAATATTGATTAATTACAGACAAAAACTGAAGGTTGCGAGTGTTATTTTTAATTGAACAACATTGTTTAAAATAATTCTTTATATATGTGACGATCAGACCGGTTTGAATACCAGTGCCAGATAGCTCAGTTGGTAGAGCACCTGACTAGAGATTCAGGGGGCCCAGGTTCAAATCCCTTCATTATTTCTCCCATCCTGTTACAATATTGGTGTTGTGACCAACCCCTGGAACTAACAGGTTAACTCGATCCTGCCAGGGATGATCTTTGAGGGTGAAGATCATTTAAGGGGGAGGAATGTGACGGTCAGACTGGTTTGAATACCGGTGCCAGATACATGTAGCTCAGTTGGTAGAGTTCCGTTGTTCCGTCGTTATTTCTCCCATCTTTTACATATACATGTATATCAGATATATGACAGATGATTAAGGTCATCACATGTTTTGCAAGATGCAATAAGTGTTAAAAACCTTTACTTTACAACAGAATACATTTAAGTGAATATTTATGTTTCTTGTTATTACTTGGTGTGGTTTTCTTGACAGTGTCGCATAAACAATTTACCCGCTCCTAAAACACAAACTTTCTTTTTGTGGATTCAGCTTACCGCTGATTGGCTGCTGTTGCAGCAGACAAATAAGATATGCACGCACAAAACACAATGAACTTATCAGAGAATGAGTTGAGTTTATTTAAACTGTTGGAATTTGGGTATTTTTTTTTTAAATGTATACTTGTGACAAAACATATATGTGGTACATACAGCTGTAGCTTTATGAAGAAAATTTTGGTTAGACCATATATACCTATCATGCAAGTAAATGATATTTACAAAAAACTTGCAATTTATGGCGCACGAAATATACGCTAGTTTTATAAAGATTGACATACATGTAATGTACCACATTCTTTGAAAAATAATCTATTAAAAATTCTTCATTAAGTTTACTCATACATGTTTTATGCTTATTACACGTAGTATTGTTTTTAAAACATGTAATTTATAAGAAAATAAACAAAAACCCTCGCTAAATTTATTTGCAAACAAAAAATACACAGTAGAATTGATAAAAAATGGTATACCAGAAGCTAATACCAGTACATGTACTTTGACGCTGTTCGGTGGGTAATATTCGTTTGTAATTTACGAATTGAAATATTGACTGTTGCACTACAAGTATGGTAATAAACTCTCTCTCTCTCAAACTCTCTCTCTTTCTCAATTTGATAAGTGTTTATACCTATGAAAATTTTTTAATATTATATTATGACTTGATATGCAAATTTTTGATCTTGTACTGCCTAAATGTTATGTCATGTATTGGGATATGTCATACTTATTACACTGCATGGTCAGTGTATTTTTTACAGAAATACTATGCATATGTTAATGTAAACACAGCTATTACTAGTACATGTATGTAAACACAGCTAATTATTTTTTTTATTTATTTCAGCTCAAAACAGACTCTTGTTACCACATGGCTTTTACCGGTACCTGTTGATCTTGTGGGTCAGCTCCTGAGATTAACCTGTCACCTCTATCCACATGCATATTCCTTGTGTTCTACAGACTATTTACTGGTAATTCAAATTAAATCCGATAGTGCATGAACAATAATGGAACTTGAAGAAAGCATCATGCCATGTTGTGGTTTGTGTTTGATAAGAAATTATGAAAACAAAATTAAGGCTGTTTAAAGAAATTCATAATTGCTGTGAAAATTTGTTTTTCAATAAAAGTATACAATTATGTTTCCTTTATTTTTTATTTCATAAAGATATTTAGATGTGTTTACATAATTGAAACCCCCCCCCCCCTATTTAATTGTCTGCATTAAGATTACATGTAGGATATGTAAATGTACATTTGACTTTGAAATAACATTTGCTATGATAATTACTTTTGAAATGAACAAGAAACAACCTATTTCTACCTTTCTAAGGTATATATGCTTAAAAAAGTAGAAAAACATGTCAAATTTGAACATTTTTCATTGAAATCAACTCTGTCTCCAGCTACCTGGGTGTGTTTGAATTTAATTCTAATTTAAGGCAGATGTCTAACTTGTAGGTTGTAACTTACTGTTTTAGCATGGTTAGAAGAAGACTAGAAATCAGAATAGATTAGATATTCACTAAATATGATTGTTAGCTTACTTTTTTCATGAAAACAAGAAATCACAAGCAGGACAGCTGTCTATTTGTTAATTAAAATGGTACAAATCATACAATAAACAAATAAAGATCACATTTTAGAATCATTGATGATTGTTTTCAAATATGTGTGAGAAATGACTCAAGGAAATTGCCACATGTTTCATAAAATTAGGTAAAACATTTCAAACCATGACTTTTTATGAAAATCAAAAGATTGGGGGGGGGGGGGGGGTATACATGTAAGGGTATTTCTAAGTGATGTGAAGCTTTTATCATGATTATATCATGTAGGCATATGTTGTATTGAATAAGGTTTCTTTTTAAAGGTGGTTGAACAAAAGTTGACCTCTAAAAGGTCAGATAAAGATGTTTTACTATGGAGAGCCCTGTAAATCTGTGTTTACTAAAGGAAATTGGAAATGGTGGGTTCACTTAAATGGCCATATTTTTATTAAACCTCAATGGAATTGGCAATATGTGGTATTCTTTTTCTCAGAATTGCATTAGCTTTCTTATTCTAAGACAAACCGTCTTTTCATAAAAATGTTAGTGTACTAAGTTAAAGATACAAGGAACAGTTTCGGATAAAGTACCGTCAATATTTTTGTAAAATTGAGAGTGACTGTACTTGAAGGTTTATCATTGTTGCGTAGATTCATGAAATGAATTTTAATGATTACCAATAGTTAGAGGGATGTCTCTTGTTGGAATTGGTAAGCAATATTAAGGCCTCTAATTTTAAGTACATGAGAAGCAGAAATAAATTGCGAAACTTGCGGCTATGACAGATATGTTGACTTTACAGTGAAATTGAAGGTTACAAACGGGAGGTTATATAACATGAAATGTAGGTGGATGGGATATTATATGCCTATTTAGTATTTACTGGGTATGAGGACAATAGCAAGTTTATTGTCCCCCAAGACAGCAAATATTTAATGAGGCAAAGCCAAGGGAAATAGTAGCTGTTGAATGGGACAATAAACTTGCTATTGTCCGAATAGTCAGTTAATTGGTATTTCATTATACAGAAGAAAACTTTATTTGTCTGCGATGCAGAATTTCTGGATGATAAACAAATTAGAGTTAAATCAAACTTTGTATTTAATGCGGCGATCTTATTAGGTCAGAGGTGTTCCGAGTTTAAGGTGATATGGGACACTTCCATGTTGTGACGTATTGTTTTAATTATCGAAATAAACAATAAAATAAAGTGTAATTATATAAGTACATGTAGTTTCTTCTCAAAAATGGTCACCTAACTCCTTAGCACAGTGGGTTAGAGGGTTTACTAGGAACCTGTAAGTTCGAATCCCGCTGGGGTTTTTACAATTTTTACCTTTTCAAATATTTTTAAAGCTATTTTTTGGTTAAATATTGTAAAATTTGAAAATTCTAAACCGGTGAAAAGTTTTCAATTATATAGTACTTTAATCCACATTAATATCGACAGATGTCCTATACCACCTTAAAAAGGAGGGAAATCAAATTCTGCTAATGAATGGTTTTGATGACTATTCACCATGGGCAGATAGCATGGATACTATTTTAGATAAAAAGGCATGTTTATGCGGGCACCTTCTAGTGATCAATTTGTCGGTCTGTCCATCCGAGATGGCTTGACAGGAGCATAGCTTCTCTCCCCTTGGCCCAATCTGGCTCATACCTCATCCACAGGGTTCCTTTGGTTGAAGGATGTGCAGTGACCTTGAACCATGTTTTTAGGTATAAGGTTAAGGTCATAGCAGAATTATATATATAAAATCCTTGTCTGGGGCATATCTTTTTTTCCTTTGGTCCAATCTGGCTAATACTCACAGAGTGTCTCTATGGTTAAACGATGTGCAGTGACCTTGCATGAAATTTCTAGGTAACGGGTGAAGATCATATCGGATCATGCAAAAATCCTTTTTTGAGAGCATATATAATTCTACTAACCCCTATTTGGCTCAGACTTCACATAAGCAGAGCTTTTGAGTAAAGGGTGAAAGAACTGTGAAGGTCATATCAGAATTATATTTTTAAAAATCCTTGTCCGGAGTATATCTTCTCTCCCTTTGCTCCATTCAGCCTCATACTTTACCCACATGATGCCTTTGTTCAAAATATATGCAATGACCTCGAATGATATTTGGAGATGAAGAGTCAAGGTCATATCAGATCACACAAAAATCCATATTTTAAGAGCATAGATATACTCTCCTTTTAGCCCCTATTTGGCTAATATTTTACCTTTACAGAGTTTATTGGTTAATGGCGTGCAGTGACCTTGAACCAAGTCTGTCAATGTGAAGGTCATAGCAGATCTTTTTAAAATTAGTTTTAAATAGTAGATTATTTTCCAAATATGCTTAATCTTGGTCAGATTGAACAAAAATGCATGTATGTTAGGGGGAATGAAATTGAATTAAAAGTTCTATGCCAGCTGGAAAAATTTCAAGTTATAGGTCAAGGTCAAAGCAGAATTCTCTGAAATAACATAAGCGGGGCCCTTTGAAATGTTCACCATTTCAATGTTGTCTGGTTCATAGTAATTTTACATAGAAAATATTCACAGAAGTACAGTAAAGTAAACTTAACATCGATAAGTTTCTGACAATTTATGACGCAACGAGCACACAGTACGAAAGGTCAACCTTTTGAAAAGCAGTGAAGAGGAAAAGTTGCTCAGAATTATGTTTTAAACAAAATTGATTTTTTACATAAATTTTAATTTTGCATTCTGGGTTAAGAAAAAAGATGTTAGTTCAAGGTAAAGTAAACTTGTACCTAAAATGAAGTCAAATTTGTTAAGTCGTACTTAAACACATTGGTTTTTTTTGTTAAGTCGTTCTTGAAATGGTTAAGGGTTTTTGGTTAAGTCGTACTTAAAAACATTCGGATTATGTTAAGTTGTACCAAGAATCATTCGATTTTTTTTTATCTTTTTGTACATAGGTTTCTTTTTTACTAGATAAAGAACTCTGCTTCTTAGACGTACTTCTAGCGTTGCTTTCGACATTAGCGGAAAACCCACTCGTTGCTTTGCAACGAGCTTTGCTCTAGTTTTCTTTATTATTTCAAGCAATTTTTACGGGATATGAGTATGACGTCCTGAATGTATGTTCAATACAGACTCACTTTGTGAAGTTAGTTGATAAAATTTTTCTGGAGAGCTATTATAACACAGCTCTACAGCCACTTGTGAACGAGCTGCAGGTCTGTAGCTCCCGGTCTGAAAAAATTCGAATGGACGGCTTGGGAGGTACAGTGCCTCCCATAGTAAACACTTCAATTTACGGCGCACATAGAATATGCGGTTTTTTTATTATTATTAAAGATTGTGGTATTATTTATATTTCACTTACACAACAACAAAAAAGTATAAATACATGTAAAGTAACTTAAATTTTTCCGCGAAAAATTACCAAATCTTTGCAGGTTGTTATTTTTAACTAATTCAGAAAAATAGCAAGAGTCAAGCTGTCAATTGACAGCAAACCGGGTTTTGTTTTTCTATAATCCATTTCTCAGTCCTGAATTGATAAATACTACTTATCCAAATAAATGGGGTACTCTATATGCAATGTGTTTGTCCAACAATACATGTAACTAAGTTCAACAGCTGATATTTTTTTCATAAATTACCAGAAATCAAAATCCTAGCAATTCGCATACCTCTGATATATGTATAATAGATCTGCAAAAGAACATGTACAACTTCCTATCTTGAAAACTGTTCGAGGAGTTATCGGTACAATAAGGGTACCTTTTTGACAGCCACTCGCCCGCCCGCCATTTTTACTATTTCAATAATCGGAAACCCGGTTAAAAATTCTTTCTCAAAATTCTTAGAATTCAGAAGCAATGGAGTTACATGGGACCTCACGGTGGTCTTCGAACCTCATGCCGCTCAAAATATAGTTGGCCCCCTTAGAAAATTTCTTGATCCGTCTCATTTCTAGAAAAGAGTACGCATTAACTTATATTACAGTTTAAATTACATGTAAAATTTTTTTTTAGAGAAATATGATACTAGGCATTTGCTTTTATAATACCATGAGAATTATATTACGGAAATTAGCGCATTCGTCACATCGGCAACGATTTTTTTTCTACATGAACCTCTCTTGTTTGGTCCAGTTTCAATCATACCTCAAATTTTTTTCTAAAAATAATATCGGTGTTTTCGATAGAAAAGCTTATTGCAACAGATTAGCTGAATATTATGTTTATTTTTCATCCATTCCGGCAGTTACGGCATGCCTCTTCAATCAGCAAGGCAGTTGCCATATAAAGTCATGTCAAAATTTGACAAACTTGTAGACTTCACATTTGTCAATTTGTACCATGTCAGATATGCTATTGCCGAGCCTGAATTTACAAATGCAGAAACTACGGATTGAAAGTGTGCAAAGTTGAAGGTTGAATTCACTAATGTAAACAATAAAAATGCAAAATGAGCATCATGCAAAGGAACTGAGTCAAATCTTACACGTGTTTATGCTCGAGTTTTTTAAGTGACACGATCAGAATTACACACATTCAAACTCAGGCCCTCACATCAACACGATTGCATATTGGATTTACAAGTTTACATGTCTGGATTTTTTAACTTTAAGAGTGCTTTACAGCATTTTTAAGATTTGGTTTCATTAAAAGTCCATCCAAAAAGCAAAGCGTCGGGGTAAGTGGCATCCGGATTAACAAGATTTCGCTGTATGCAGGCTTTTCCCTCCATAGTGTGAAAGCATCCTCAGGTAGTGTAAATTCAAAGTTGTGAAAATCATGACCCCTGGGGGTAGGGTGATGCCACAATGAGGGTCGAATTTTTACATAGGAATATATAGAGTAAATCTTTAAAAATCTTCTTCTCAGAAACTAATCAGCCAGGAAAGTTGAAACTTATGTGGAAGCATCCTCAGGTAGAGTAAATTTAAAGTTGTTAAAATCATGACCCCTGGGTGTAGGGTGGGGCTACAATGGGGGGGGGGGGGTGTCGAATTTTTACATAGGAATATGTAAATAATATGTAAATAAAATAGATTAAATTTTTAAAAAATCTTCTTCCCAGACACCAATTGGCCAGAAAAGCTGAAACTTTTGTGGAAGCATATGGTTTTACTTATATGCAAGTATTTTGACATATTGCTGATTCTTTAAAATAGTAAAAACTCTGGCCCCTGGACAATTCTTGGACCTCACAAGGGGTTCAGAGTTTGATGTAGTTTTATATCCCATATATAAGCAATTGTTTAGGATATTTTTTAGAATTGATGTGATATGACTATAAAATCATCCTGTTAGAAAAAGGGACTTGATTATAAACATAAGTATATTCAGGGGGAAAATGAATTTTTATTTATACAGGATCTACATGTATTATACTACATTGTCCAGAAAATTTGTATTATGACTCCATTAAGCTGATTTTATCGTGCCTATTGTTACTCAGGTGAGCGATGTGGCCCATGAGCCTCTTGATTTTGTCTGTCGTCGATCAACATTTCGGCATTTGGATTTTTTTTAAATGTCGGCCGACTGACGATCGAGGGTCAACTGGTCTTTGGGGCGATTTTAACAAATCAGCTGATGCACTGAAGATCAACTTATACAGATTAGGTCTAACATTTACCCTCTATCGGTTAATAAATAAGTGATGGTCAGGCGCGGAACCCTTTTCATGGATAAATTGAATCAATGTCCACAAGGGCACAGGTGAATATATTTAAAAAATCCGTTTTCTGTTAGTTTCTATTATGAAATGAGCTATTTTAGCCCAAAATACAAAGTTATCTCTCTTTGTTTGACCAAATCATTTATATTTAATGAAAATATACATAAATATTTACATTTAAATATTATAAAACAATAAATTTAAATAGACAATTATTTAAAAAATGACTTTTTGTTAGGCGGCTTAACAATGCTATAGTTCGCAGTCCTTTGTTAGAAAGAGAGAGAGAGAGAGAGAGAGAGTTCATGTTTAGAGAGAAAGACAGAGAGAGAGAGATATATATAGAGGAAAACTTTGTCTGAGAAAGATTGACAGAGAAAGCGAGCAATAGTACATATCAGAAATGGAAGAGAAAGAGAATAAGAAAGGTTAAAAGCAATAGTACATATCAGAGAGAGAGAGAGAGAGAGAGAGAGAGAGAGAGGGGTAAAAAGCAATAGCACATATCAGAGAGGGGGTATAGAGAGTGTGAGTACTTTTGCTATCATTTTTTTCTCTCTCTAATTTATTTTCTGCTTACAATTTACTCTCTTTCTTGGACATTTACTCTCTGTTTTGCAAATGGAGTCTGTGAGAGAAGGGGAGAGAGTAAACAGTTATCATGTTAAGCAGAGAAATTCTAAAAGAGAGAGAGATGTTAAGCAGAAAAAGTCTGGAGAAATATGGACAAAAAGAGAAAGAAGAGTATATGTTTATCTCAGAGAGAGAGAGAGAGAGAGAGAGAGAGAGAGAGAGAGAGAGAATTAGAGTGAAAAAGAGGCATAGTGCATATTCAGGGGAAAAATAGAGAAGGAGCAAGGTGAGAAAGAGTACATGTCTCAAGAGAGAGACAAACAGACAGACGGACGGACAGACAGACAGACGGACAGACAGATAGAGAGGAGGGGGTAAATGTTTAGTAGAGTGATCAGAAAAGGTTTTAATGAGAGAGATAGATTAAAAAAAGAGATACTTGTAGAAAGAAAGCGAGAGTACATGTTTAACAGTAAGTCTGAGAAAGAGCAAGAGAGAGAGAGAGGGGGGGGGGGGGTAAATGTTTAGTAGAGTGATCAGAAAAGTTGAGTGTTTCTGTAACCAGAGCCAGAATGGTGAATCATTTTCAATATGAATCATCATGTATCTTTGTAGGGAAAATATATTTTTACTTTAAAGTAACATCAATCTTAAATGAAAATATTTCATATAAAATTTGAGTTAATATATGGAAAGAATGTGGTTGACTTCATTTAAAACATTTTTTTTAACAGGTTGTGGTTTTGAAACCTCCACAGAATGGAAACAGCAAGCATTCCATGCAAAGTACATCAGTGTTCTAAGTGTCCGGGGGACACAGAGTACCATTGTGTATCGTGTCCATGTGATCTGTGTCCCCAGTGTAAAGAGAACCATGTAAAAGATATCCAAACAATAGACCATGATGTTGTGTCACACCGTGATAAAATCAACTACATCCCAACACAAGAGATCTGTGTGAGACATCCAAGTCATGTTTATACAAAGTACTGTGAACATTGTCAAGTCCCTGTGTGTAATTCTTGGTTTGGACATAAATCCCACAGATTCCCAATTACTGTCTTTAAAAAAAGAAGACACAAGGTTGAGAGTATACAAGCAGCATATCAAACAAAGCGACAACAACACAGAGGAACCATTCACACCATCAGAAGTGAGGCTCTCTTTTACAGACCTGTTCTCCTGCCACGAATCAAAACTGATTTCAAAACCTGTCGCACAGAATTCTCCCTCTATCAATCAGAGATGTTTACAAAGGCCCAGACACTGAAGCATCTCATTGACATAATACAAAAAGATTTCATGTGTAATGTGTTCTGTGACTTTAATTTCAAACACAGATGTTTAAAACAGAAGAAAGAAATGATCATACATATTGTCAGCCTACAGAGATATGTATACATATATGAACAGAGGAGAGTCATCAGACCGCTACAATTCCTCTCCACCATAAAGACAGCCCTCCCCCAGATACATCCTACACTCCACACCAGCCAGCTCTCCATGACTGAGTCACTCAACAAGGAGGATGTGATGGAGTCACTGAGTGCAATCCAAATCACAGAGAGAGGAAACCGACGCGTAGGAAACCAGTGTCTGCTAAAACTGACGTCTGGTGCTGAGCTCCATCAATCTCTCACAGTGACAGGTGTTGATCGTTGTTTACACATTTCCTGTGTGACATCAGACCGGGTCTGGGTCAGTGATATAAACAATCTCATGTTGACAGACACAACAGGTGTCCCTCTACATCGTGTGAAGGATTCATGTAGTGGTTATAAAGGATTACACACAGTGAACAGTGAGAGTGAACTGATTTATATAGATTGGAAACATAACATCAACAAACTGTCAAAGGATATGAAAACAACCACCACATTTATCAAGAGAACAGACTCTACATGGAGACCACGGTGTGTGTACTGGTCCCCGTCCACTGGGGATCTACTGGTCGGGATGTATAACGATGATACATACACAAGCAAAGTAACCCGGTACAACCAGAGTGGGCAACTGATACAAACTATACACCATGACAACACAGGACGGGGACTGTATAGATTACCTAGCTATATAACAGAGAACAACAATGGGGATGTCGTGGTGTCTGACTCTATAGAATATAGGTCTGGTGCTGTAGTGGTGACAGAGCGTGGAGGAAGACATCATTTCTCCTACACAGGACCTCCATTAGGATCAGGACTACAGCCATGTGGAATCTGTACTGACGCGCTGTCACACATCCTGGTGTGTGATGATATAACCAAAACAGTACAGATGTTGGACAAGGACGGTCAGTTCCTGTCACATCTACTGACAACATCACAAGAGATGGGTGAACCATGGAGCCTGAGTTATGATGTCGACACTCACCGTCTCTGGGTCGGATCATACAACAACAAGGTGTGTGTCTACAGGTATATCACCAGACAGGACGCTCTGACAGGTAAGTCTGAGTCATTATCATTGATGTAGTATATATGTGTTAGGTATCATACAGGTTTCAATGAGATCTAAGTATACCTTAGTGTTTTTTGTTATATCACACAAGTCATATTAGATTGTTAATTCAGTTTATATCTATTTCATTGTGATTGTAATTCATATATTAGTTATATATCCATGTAATTGTTATTCATTATTACATGTATGTACATGTTACCATATGTAGTTTATTACTTTTTTTCTATTTATGCTCAAACTTATTTAAATAAGAAGATGCAAACATTATTATGGTTATTAAAATAAGTTATGTATACAAGAGAAATTCATTTTAAATTGTTAAAATAAGTTTGATACTTACTTTAATCAGAGTATTGAATTATTTAACTTAATCTACTCCTTGTAACAGGATTAGAACTCTATGTTTGATGTTTGTAGATCAAAGTCGTGTAATGGAGTCACTGAGTGGAATCCCCACCCCAGGGACAGAAAAATCACAGCAAGGAAACCAGTGTCTGCTGAAACTGATGTCTCCCCCCGAGTTACTTCACTCTCTCACAGTGACAGGTGTTAGTCGTTGTTATCACATTTCCTGTGTGACATCAGACCGGGTCTGGGTCAGTGATAATAGAAACAATCTCATGTTGACAGACACAACAGGTGTCCCTCTACATCGTGTGGAGGATTCATGTAGTAGTTCATTTAGAGGATTACACACAGTGAACAGTGAGAGTGAACTGATTTATATAGATAGGAATTATAAAATCAACAAACTGTCTAAGAATATGAAAACAACCACCACATTTATAAAGAGAACAGACTCTACATGGGAACCATGGTGTGTGTACTGGTCCCCGTCCACTGGGGATCTACTGGTCGGGATGCGTTTTACACATACATACACAGGCAAGGTAACCCGGTACAACCAGAGTGGACAACTCACACAAACCATACAACACGACAACACAGGTCGGGGACTGTATAGTGGACCTCGCTATATAACAGAGAACAATAATGGGGATGTCGTGGTGTCTGACTCTAGGTCTGGTGCTGTAGTGGTGATAGAGCGTGGAGGAAGACATCGTTTCTCCTACACAGGACATCCATCAGGATCAGGACTAGAGCCACGTGGCATCTGTACTGACGCGCTGTCACACATCCTGGTGTGTGATGGATGGACCAACACAGTACAGATGTTGGATAAGGACGGTCAGTTCCTGTCACATTTACTGACAGAATCACAAGAGATGCGTGTACCACGGAGCCTGAGTTATGATGTCAACACTCATCATCTCTGGGTCGGATCAGGATCATGGTGTGACAACAACACGGTGGTTATATACAGGTATATCACCAGACAGGACGCTCTGACAGGTAAGTCTGAGTCATTATCATTCACATTAATTAGATATAGATAACTAAGGCACACAGTCCGTGTTAATTATCAGTCAATAAGATACATGTAAGACATGTTTATCTGTGTGATTGTTTGTCAATATACCGGTAAACAACTCATTGTTACAGGGTTAGCTGTATCTACCAGTCATTGGGATTCATTGTTTATCTAAAATGAATAGAAATTAAATATATTTCATAATAAGATTTACAGTCACATATCATTCTAATTAGTTAATTTATAGAACAGTTCATTGTAATTTATAAACCAGATTTTAATATATTGACACATGTATTTGTAATTTGTTTTGTTAAAAGTACGTGTCAATTGAATTAATTTAATTAATTACATAACAATTAAAGCATGTGTCAACGTTATTAGTTTAAACTTATTTGTAGATGTAGTTCTATACTATCTTTATTAATTTAACTTTATTTATTTGTAGTTGTGTATGTATCACTACATAACCTGTATGATATAGATTAATTAACAACTAATTAATGACTTGTTGTAGATGAGCAAAGACCCCGTCCTGATGGGGAGACCATGTTCAGCTCCACACCAGCCGTAGAATGGAGATAGCTTGGATATTGACTGCTTGTAAATGTTTCTGTACAAATCTAGTCTGCTCTCAAAACCACACATGTTTTCATTTTGTTCAACATCTGCAGCTGAAATTGAGCTGTGTATAATTCCCATGGACTGTAATACTGACTCCTGTTTATTTCACACTTTGTGATCATCCAAACATGGCTGTATGTTGCCATGTGTAGAATTAAATGTAATAAAAAATGAACTGCAGATATAAATTGAATAATGATTAATTACTATTAGTGTTTAGATGTGTACTATCTAAGACTTACTAGTGATCCGAACACTGAGTGAGATCGTAGACTGCAAGCCGAGAATGCTCAGGAACTCAAGAAGGTGGCCCTTAAACTCTATTTCAAGAGGAAGAATCTCAGATCCACTAAGTCTCGTTACAAGGTTCGACTCGAGCAGCTCAGCACAGGAGTGGAGCATGAGGGGGCCAAATCAAACGACCTTCAGGGGTGAGTTGTGAGCTACGGAGTTCTGTCTCAGTGAGACAGTAGACTGAGATAATGAGGGTCAACAAACAGTAAACTCGAGAGAAAGCAACTATTTCAATGATAATTTTACTCTCATCTACACCTCAATAGACAGCAATTAGCACTAATATTTCTAGGTGCTTATATGGAGGATTAAAGTCCTTCATTTTAACTGTATCACTGATTTTTTTAGGCTTTATTTAAATCAATGTCTATTTTCTCTAGAGCGATTGTTTATACTAGTATAAAGGTTTAATGGTTCAGTTGTATATATATACATGTACTAGTGAACAGAGTTAGTATAAATGTTATAGAATATGGTTTAGTTGTACATAACATTAATATTAATACATTTTGTATACAGAGCTATAGAGATGGTGAGAGCTATCAATGACAAACTCGGAGAGAATCTGGACAATGAGCGTCGATCACTCCCCAAGAGTACAGATTGAGAAAACTCAATCTTTGAGAACATGCAGCTTGAGTTAGAATCAGAACGTGCCAAAGTTAAAGATCTCAAAAACTCAGTGGAGTGAGAAAAGCAAAGGCTTTAATCTCAGGTGACTGCTCTCGAGTCTCAGACGAGTGTACTCAAAGACGAGCTTGAGCAGGAAAGGTTGGCTTGCCGCCAGATGAAGAACGAGATAGACCAGATACAGGTGAATGAGTGTGGAGTTATTGTGTCTCACTCATTTAATTGTGTCTTGCTCATTACACATAGTGGAACAGTCTGTGATATGAATTTAAAAACATAAAGTTGATATAATAGATTTAATTATTCATTAGGTCATTTTCATAATCTACATGTTGTTATTGCTCTGTTGAATTACATGATTTCAACTTTTCCCAGCATGCTATTGGCTCGTCATGACCGGCTAAAAGCAAGCAGGAAGCAAATGAAGTCTGTGGTATATAAAAGAGAGTTGTTTTGAACATTTAACTAATTGTTTGTGTTTGCTCAGCTTCAGAAACTAGACATCACACGGCACTATGAACACGAACGTGACCAAGTCTCACGGCTCAAGTCTGAACGTGAACTCCTGAGGTCAGAGGTCAAATCCCTGAAGGATGTCATGAACGAGAAGGAGAGAATTTTTTTAAGCATGAAAATGAGTTAGAAATTCAGCGAATGACTCAGTGAGTTCTAGATCTAGAGGATCAAGTCTCAGAGACTCAAGAACGTGAGATGGAAGCCACTCGGGAACTACAGCAGGAGAAGCTATGCTCGACTCACCAGCAAGTAGACTCAGAAGGCAGTAAAGAGGATCCGATTCACTGGAACATTTACAAAAATCAGCTCAAGGGTATATGTCAGAGTCTGCAGTATCTAATACTACAGTATCAGGATCAGTTATCCTCATAGTAAGGTAACTGAAATGGGGGGGGGTAAATATGGGAAACCAACAGTATAAATGTAGGTCAGAAGGACGTTCAGCTACTCGTCAGATCTACATGTACTTTCAAATTTTATACACTGATAAAGGCCGTGCACATTCCTTTTTGGTTTTAAATCTACCTGTTTTTCACCACTGGAGGTAAACATTTATGATATACTGTATGTGATATTTTTGGCCATAAATTTTTATTCAGTAAAGAGAAGTCAAAATGTATCACCTTTAAAGTTGAAGTTTTTCCTTAATTTTTATACCAAACTCCTCTACCAAATGAGATTGTAACAGTTTATAGAAGTTTAAATATGGCAGCAACTTCTGAGATGAATTTTTGAATGTACTGAGAGTTTGGTTTTCTAGAGCAGAAGGTTCATGTCCAGAGTCTGGAGAAATCTCTCAAGGACCTACTGAGTGAACTCAAACAAACTCAGACGCCACTCGCCTTCGAGTCTGACACCATGGACAGTCTGGCGAGTCGACTCAGCGCTCAGGCCTTGAACCAGCGAGTGTTACATCACAACTCCGAGCTGTTTAACTTTGTGTCCAGACTGACGGAGGAGAAGATGGAGATACGCAACACACTGGGGCGTCTAGAGGAGAAGATCTGGAGATACAGGCAGAGAGGCGCTGAACAGCAGGTATGTTAGTCTGTAGATACAGGCAGAGAGGTGCCGAACAGCTGGTATGTTTGTCTGTGGAATGGGTGTCTGTAGATAAAGGGAAAATAGGTTCAAAACATCAGGTGTGTAAATCTAGAGATGAATAGAAGACTATGGATAAAGAAAGAGGAGCTCTGAATGTTGGGTATGTAAATCTGAAGATAAATAAATGCTATGGGTAAATTATGAGGGATTCTGAATGTCAGGTACAACTAAAACTTTGGATAGAGAAAGAGAGATTCTAAATGTCAGACATCAGAAAAAAAATTAAGGTGCTTTGAAATTAGTATGGTAAGTCCGCAGAACAATGACGATCTAGGAGTGATGTAACCATGTTAGCTGAGGCATCTTAGAGGGGGACAGGGAAAGGGAGAGAGAGAGAGATATAGGGTAAGGAATTAGAGAGAGAGAGAGAGGAAATGAGAGAGAGAGAGGGAAATGAGAGAGAGGGAAGAGACAGATTATAATACGAATGCTGGTAGTAAAAATTAAAAAAAAACATCCATATAACCATTATATTAATATTTGAAGTTTGAACAACATTTGCTAAATTGATACCTGAATACTCCAATTAAACTCTGATGACGGTAAATCTGTATTTAGATCCAGCGTCTGTACGGGAAATACCTGAGGGCAGACAGTTACAGGAAGGCCCTGGTCTACCAGAAAAAGTACCTGCTCTTGTTACTGGGGGGATTTCAAGACTGTGAGCAGACTACCTTGGCTTTGATTGCCAGGATGGGGGTCTACCCTCCCCTGAGGACCTGCAGCGAGGGACCAGGCCCCGCCGACCTGTCACCGCCTTTAGGAGTGCTGCCAGGGTGGTGGAGGCCATAACTAGGTCAGTAGGTCAGACTGGTCACCATGTTCAAGAGTGTCGCCTCATTGGTATTGTGGTAGTGGTTCAGCCTAGATATTTGTTTTTTTAATTTTCCTGGAGAAATGTACTGTTATGAATATTCTGGATGTAAGTTAGCTATATTATGAAAGGTAAGTGAAGCACATTAATGTATGTATCTTAACATCTGCAGTAGATTTCTCTCCCGTTACTGTTCTTGCAGGATGTGGTACTTGGTCAGGAAGGGAAAGAGAGCCAACAGAGTGGGATTCCCCATGATGGGGGGTACAGTCGACTTCCAACAAGGTGAAATAGTGACATAATTCTACATTTTTTAGCTTACCTGAGGTAAAGCGCAAGTGAAAATTTCTGATCAAGTTTTGTTCGGCAGTCTGTCTGTAAACTATTTACATTTTGTTTCCTTTACCAGAACCACTTGGCCGATTTTAACCAAAATTGGCACAAAGCATCCTTAAGTAAAGAAAATTTGAATTTGTTAAAATTTAGGGTCATGCCCGCTTTCAAGGGGAATAATTAAAGTTAAATGAAAATGTGTTGGTATTTTTTCAAAATATTCTAATCAAAAATCATTTGGCTAGAGAAGCTGTTATTTGTTTGGAAGTATCCTCAGGTACATCGTCGGATACCCACGGGTGATCGCGTCTTTTACTTATCACCCGTGGGCAAACCAGCCGAAATATCGTTGTAAGTTAATTGATATTCATGGATCATTTGATTGGTCACCATATGATTCCATCGCAAAACCTCGATGGCATTTCAACCAATCAGAATGCTTATAACGTATCTGTGTTCGGCTATCGTAAACATGGCGGGCAAGTTTCAAAATGTGTGTAAAAGGTTCAGTTTAGATGCGTTAAAACCTTTCCAGGAGGAAACAATTACACAGCTGTTGAAAGGCAGGGATTCATTTCTTTCCGTTAAAACAGGCGGTGGCAAAAGTATTTGCTATCAAGGTTTCCAGCTGATGTGGACGGAATTGAACGGATGCGAATGCAGTGTTTTGATAGTTTCTCCATTGCTTTCGATAATGAAAGAACAATGTGAATACTTGAAATCTTGTGATTTTACCTCAACGTATATTGGCAGAGATAGTAGCGAAGACATAGACATTATCAATGGTAATTTTCAATTCCTGTTTGCTTCACCGGAATCCATTTTGTCTGTAAATAAGTGGAGGGACATGCTCGTTGCTAGCAAACATTTCAAACTGTTCGTCGTCGATGAGGCCCATACTGTATTGCATTGGTAAGAAAATTTTATTCCAACGGTATATAACACACGTAATAAATATCCCTTACAAGATGTTTTACTATTTATTGCACAAGATTTCAATGTGTATATTTTTAGGGGTGAAAGTGAAATCGAGATGGAACCTTTCCGTATTTGGTACAGCAAGCTAGGCGAAATCAGATCCCTAATACAGTGTCCTGTCCTGTTGATAACTGCAACAGCTAACAGATCAGCTCGAATGGAAATGCAGAAGAAGTTTTGCATGATAGATTGTCATGAAATTATTCAAAATCCTGATAGAGAAAATATCAAGCTGTTTGTTCATAAATTTAAGAGCACAGTTTCACATGGAGACATTTTCTACTTTCTTATTCACTTGTTAAAAAAGGACAAAGAACTGTGTGAAAGATTTTTGATATTCTGTCCTTCAATTAAAACATGCAGTGAATTATTTTCTGCTTTTAGGATGAAACTTGGGCATATCATTAAGCATGTTGACATGTTTCATTCACAATCACCAGACACAGTTAAAGAAAAGATTAAAGAAGACATGAGTGTAGAGAGTGGTAACATCAGAGTTTTAGTTGCAACAAGTGCAGCAGGGATGGGAGTGAATTTCAGATCGGTTAAATATGTTATAAATTATGGACCTCCCAAAGATATGGATGGATTTGTCCAACAGTTCGGTAGAGCAGGTCGTGATGGAGGAGTGGCCATGGCCTTGTTACTTTTTAATGGTAAACAGTGTAGAAAATTGGATGAAGACATGAAAACCTATACTCAAAATAAAGAAACTTGTCGTAGGGACATCATACTTTCAGCATACAAATCAAAATCTGACCCCAAAAGATTAAGGCACATGTGCTGTGATATTTGTGATGTCCAATGTGATTGTAATAGTACTGACTGTTCAAATTTTAAACATCCATTTTATAAATACGAATTGCCTGTGTGTTCTTCAGATTCTGATAATAGTGCTGACGACATGTTTGACGACGATTCAGATTAAAACAAATCATTTCATTATATTCCTGGTTTTGTTTTCCATTTCATTTAAAGGTATGGTGACATAAAGTGAAGAATGCTTATTTTTCTACCGCAGCAAAATTGAAGAAAAATAAACATTATTCAAGTACATTGAAAATATTTAGAACAAAAATAAGTATCTTCACTTTGGAAAAATTTCAAATGTTGTTGCATTAAACAGCATTTCTTCACTATATGTCCTGTTATTGATATTGCAGTAAAATGAGAAAAAACATCCTTAGGTTGTACAAATTTTAATAATATAATATACATAATCTGAGGTAGATCCAAAGTATGCATGTCAAAACAAGGGTTAATTTAGGATATATAAGGAATCAGTCATACTATTTGGCTACCGACACTCTAAAATGCATATGATAAGTGTAAATACTTGGTCAATTCATAAAAAATGAGACCAAAAAGGCTATAATATGAGGTAAAGCATAATTCATTATGCTCATAGATGTATCTATATATTGTAATTACATAAGAAAACTTGCAACATTCTTTTGAGCTTTAATCCAGTTGTGCAAGTCTTCACTATTAATAGAATACAATGGCTCCTTAAAATTTGAAAAACTTTCCCATTTTAAATCTTTCACCTGTCCTTTTTGTCGCAATACTTTCACAATTCTAACAATATCACCTGTTTTGTCAACTGTTGGTCTCGTGCTCCTTGATTTTACAGTTTTAGTACTTTTCATTAACTGATCTTTTATTCCATCTACTACTTGTGTTGTCATACAAATTAGCCTTGCAGATTGAAAGGATTTGTTTGCACCTTGTGTGTTTAACTGAGATTTAATATTGTGTACCTGTATCTCTACACAATTATCATTTGGAATATTGTTTTTAATTCCACCTTTCAAGTTAACAGTCATGTTCCATTTATACTCAAAGCTTTCTTTGGTATCTAGTATGGCAATTATGTATGTAATCATTCGCCAAAGCCAAATTTTATATTTTGAGTGTTTTACTGCAGAAGCATACAGCCATTCCATATAAGCATTGACTGCAGAAGCATACAGCCATTCCATATAAGCATTGCGTACAATTCTTTCACCATCACCCATTTGATAAGCATTGCATGTATCTCTTAACAATAAAGACATTAAAAGAAAGCAATGAACAGGATTTGAATCTGCATCCATATTTTTAACACTACAAAACTTCCAGCAATGTTTTTTTCTAAATGTTTCTTGAACCAACCAGATTTGTAGTATGTTTTAGCACAAAGAGGACACTCGTACAAGTCTTCATTTTTCATAGCTTCCATCTGGGAATCATTCTGATCCAAAGCCTGTAAGTTTTCTCGCAAATGGTGTATTGTTCCAAAATCACAAAAACCTAAAGATTCGACCACTTTATTTGCGGCATGGAGAACCCAGTCAGCTTTTTCTTGATATTCATCATAGAAAACACAGGTGCATCTACAGGTGTTGAACTGATGTCATCCATGTCCATGGTATCCAGGAAAGCTCCTACAATGTACCCATCCGTGACGTCATCAATGAACTGGTGATGTGGCCTAAAAATTTAAGATTTTTGAAAACGTTAAAACTGATATGCATATAACATAATGTACATTTATACACAGGGTATAGAGCTTTGTCTTCATATATACACACAATAAAGAAACCAAAATGCACTGAACAATAGATTAAACAAACTACCGGGTAACAACAATTTCTATACCATTAATAATTTTCCGTACTGTTAACGTCGGACACCCACAGGTGATCACACCTTCCTCATCGACCATGGGTGATGAGTAAAAGATATGATCATCTGTGGATATCTGGCAATGTAAACAGTATTAATGCAAAAATGGGGTTGTTTTTTTTTTTTTTTTTACATATATTAATTGTTAATATTAATACAATTACAGTACCTGAATTTATTGATTACTTCATCAGGTCCTGAAACATCTCTTCTGTTTATGAGATTGCGAAGTTGGTATAATGTCCCAACATCTGATGAGCTTTTTTCTTTGTAGAAGAGTTGGTAAATGCTCTGTAGAAATAAAAGTTAATGGCAAATTATTGTAAAGTTTACCTTATTCCTCTTCATCTAGAATTACAAACATTTAAATTTATTGTAAACATAAAAAAAAACCAGCAAAAAAGTAACCCTCTCAATTTCATGGGCATCTGTTAAATACCTGTTAGGTTTAAAATCAACCCCTCCACCCAATAATAAATTCATTGAAGTCTGTGTACATATTATCAAAAAAGCAATACCACAAAATTGAGAGATGATGTTAAACCAAAATAAAATTATCATGCATTTGAAAAGTAAAGCAATATCTAATATGGCAATGTCTTTTAAACAAACTGCATTTTTTCAAAAATAACATTTTAAATCAATTTGAATTAATACATGTGTTATAAAGGCTTGGTTTATGTTATAACAATTTATCAATAAATTTTCTTATTTTTACACATAAAAACTGTCCTCAATGGACCAGTGATTTCTCTAGAAATAATTCCATTTTTCTGGGGAGGGGGGGGGGTGTTGTCTATAAGGATGGAGAAGCCATTAAAACCAATTTTTCATCAACATTACTATGTGAACTTAATTTGTAAGAATTTTCCTAGAGGGAGGTATAGACACGATTTCCAGTCTAGATCAACACACAACAATAATAGTCAGTTAGTAAAACACAAACACAAATGAAAACAAAAGAAAAACTTACATGTGAACAAGGTGAAAAATAAACTTCAAACTTTTTGAACTGTCAACTTTTGAAACATCCACTCTCAGTATACCAAAAGAAAGTTCATTTCCCTGTGCAATCCCTCTGGCCTGTGAATTAATCCACTAAGGCTCTCAAATTCAGATGGGACATTCTGCATGGCCTCCTGCGCAGAAAAAGCTCTCTCATTCGTCAGAACGTCTCCACCGAACACAATTCTTTCTGGCGTTTCATTGTCTACATGTGGAACTGCTAGGTGATGGATTCTTTGAAGTATAGTAATCATGCCTAAATAATAAAAGATAATGAAAAATATTTTCTTAGAGAGTGTGAAGATCTAATTTTAAGAAATGTTCTCTCACTGTCATATTAAACATGTATATGCACATAGAAAAAATTCCAGTACATTTAATTTTTTCTCATTTTTAATTATACCTTGAGAAGAATTCTCACTGGCTTCAATTAGGTCACAATTGAGAAAAATAGACTTCTCCTTTGTCTTCTCCATGTATGGATGTGAAATATAAGTTGGAAAGCTTGCACTTGCAGGTTTCAAAAACTCAATATACTTCAGCAGGATGTGAGATACATGGAAAACAATGTTTTTACAAAGGCTGTCAGTCTGTACCATCGATGGTATCCAACTATTTGTTGGTACACGTAAAACATCATTTCTTTCTCTCAACATATCGGACGGTAAATTCAAGTCCTCTGCTGTAATTCGTTTTTGCTTGGCCATGACTAGGAACCAGTGTAAGCTCTTGCGCTGTTTCTCCATGGTCATCTTTGCTGGACTGATCGTGACGTCCAAATTATCCCCAAGAATTTCTATTGGCTTTGGTTTTGAAATAATGTTCTGAACTAAATGATCTCCTGTATCAGATTTATCATCATTTTCACATGCAGCAGAAAAAAGCAAATTGTTTTCTGCACTACTTTCAGTTCTACCAGTATGGTACTGTGTTTTGTCTGCTTCACTTTCAACAACAGCAGCATGGCACGGTAAGCCTTGTGTCTCACTGTCTCCACAAGCAGCAAGCGAAGTTACTTCTGTATCACTTTCAAGCCCTGCAGTAGGAGACAGTCCTGAAGCATTCCTTGTGAACTCTTGTTTGTGATTTACATATGTTGAAACTGTTTCCATAATCTGTTTTTCTTGCTGTTTCACAAGTTGTTTTTTCTTTTTCATTATGCTTGTAGGCGACACAACTACACCAAGATCATGAAGTATTTTCAAACCCTGAAAAGATAAACAATTTAATCAATCCATGAGTGTTGAACTTGAAATTTTAACTTTTTAATTACAGTACTGTGCATGTACTATTTTGTTTTGTATCTGTTTCAGCAAAATAATGTATATTGTTTGGAAGTTTAACTCAATTTGTAATAATTCAAATGACTTGTATTTTAAGTATTGAGTTTCGGTCCCATTTTTACATTCATGAATATAATGTCAAACATTAAAAATCTATCACCTCTTTGGTCATTCCACATTTGTCTGCAATAAGTCCTAAGATATACTGCAGCTGATTAAGTCCTTGGGATCTTGTGTAAAGTAATATAGCTGCAGAGGTTATCACACCAGGCAACTTTTTCTTGGTTCTCAAATCCAGGTTAGCCGCACCACATAGAATATTATGCAAGTAAGGAGCTTTGGCTTGAAATTCATGAGAAACAGCTGTCCAATCAAATTTAAGAAGGTTTTCTGAACTTTGATTTTGGAAGACATTTCCATTTCTTCTAACAAGAACATTAATTTCTTTCTGAATCTCTTTTTTCACAACATTCACAATAGCATCCTTGTATTTATCATTTTTCCTGTAATGTTTCATAATTGCTTCAGGTTTCTTGCTGTTCATCATAGCTTTCAAGGCTGATTTTTCAGGTTCAGTGTTAACATACTTGGAGCGTTCACCATGTGGGTACTTGACTGTGATCTATCAAAAAATAAATAAATGAATTGTTGATCTTTACAAGACGTACTGTACATATGCCGGTATATGTTCATATCTAAGTGAACTTTGCCTAGGATCAAGAGGTCATAATATGATGCCACAATGATCATTGCACATTTTATAATTGCTTATTTTATTTTTGATATTCTATTATGTATGTACCAGGTATATAAAACATGATATTGAACATGTTGAATACAATAAATTTATTTGTCAATTTTAATAATCTGATTTCTCAAGATAACAATGATAAAAAGTTCACCAATTTGAATTTGTTTGATAGTCATAGATATCAAATCTCCTGCTTTTTATGCTATAATTTAAAGTCTATGAAATAAAACATTGAACATGTGTACTGGTGTGCAACCAGTTCTCACCAAGTACCGCTTCTGGCTAGTACATTTTTTAAAATCTAAAATCTAATCTTCTCGCCAGTACATATTTAAAATCTATGAAATAAAATGTATCTGTGTACTGGTGTGCGACCAGTTCTCACCAAGTACCATTTCTCGCCAGTACTTTGTGACGTCATTTTTTGTATATAATTTATGTGACAGTGTGTTGATTAAATGACATCACAATGTACTGGCAAGAAATGGTACATAGCGAGAACTGGTCGCACGTCAGTAGTTTTACGAAATGATTATGGTACAAAATGACTCCTAGTAAAATCATGGAGACGAAGAATAATTGTTTCATAGTTCCTACCATTGTTGTACCGGTACTCAATATTGTATAATATTTCAAATATTTGATTTTTGCAATAGCATTATAATATATATATATGCAAAATGTAAACCAAGTGCGCTATATTTACCTTAACATCAAAATCTTCTCGTGGTTGTTTTGTCTGCGTTGACCTTGTGACTTGAGTTACAACCCTTTTCTCTGGTGTGACTTTAGGTGCAGGACTACATTTACGGGTAGGTGTGGAAAATAAACTTTTCTTGAGCCTTGACCTTGGTGTCGGCGTTTGTTTAACTAACGGTCTTTTTTCCCCTCTTCTAGGCGTACTTACACACTGTTGAACAATGCCTGGCATTGTTTTGAGTGTCGCTAAAAGTTTGTCGCGTTCTTCTGTTAACGACACAACTTTCGTCTCAATGTCCCCATTTAATTTCCTTATTCTGTTCAGTTTATTCACACACTGATTGCAAAGAACGCCAGTCATAGCTATTCCCAGTATTTTGAAAATATTTCCATAGTGATCTTGGCTAATATTTGATGCTAAGGACCTGTAAGATTTATCCCGGATATTTTTCTTACAAAAACCACACGTCTTCATGGGCGCCGCCATTGTTGCATGTTTAGTTAACAACAAAACGTATTTTCAAAACTGAAGAGTTCCAAATTTACTATCAGAGTTTCTGATTGGTTGTTCAATATGAACGAATTTGCATATTTTACAGCGATATTTCGGCTGGTTTGCCCACGGGTGATAAGTAAAAGACGCGATCACCCGTGGGTATCCGACGATGCCTCAGGTAGTGTAGATTCAAGTTTGCACAAATCATGATCCCTGGGGGTAGGTAGGGTTAAGGCACAATGAGGGGTCAAATTTTTACATAGGAATATGTAGAATAAATTTTAAAATCTTCTTTGAAACTGATCAGCCAGAAAAGCTGTAACTTGTGTGGAAACATTTTCAGGTAGGGTAGATTGAAGTTTGTTCAAATCATGTTCCCCAGGGGGAGGGTGACGCCACAATTTTTTCATAAGAATATATAGAGGAAATCTTTAAAAATCATTTTCTCAAAAACCAATTGGCCAGAAAAGCTGCTACCAATGTGGAGCATCCTCAGGTAGGGCAAATTTAAGTTTGTTCAAACCATGATCCCTGGGTGTAGCATGGGGCTACAATGGGGTCAAATGTTTACATTGGAATATATAGAGAAAAACCTTTACAGATGTTCTTTTCAGGAACCGATCGAGCAGAAAAGCTAAACTTGTTTGAAAAGCATCCTCTGTTAGGTTAAATTAAAGTTTGATAAATGCATGATCCCCAGGGGTAGATTGGGGCCCGGGGGGATCAGATAGGAATATTCTTGGGCCTCATAGAACTGAAATGCTCAATTTGTGATATGACTTCAATAAAAAATTGATTGAAAAACATAAGAATATGCAGGAGATTTTTTTCTTTTATACAGGATGATTTCAATTTGTTTATTGTTGCTCAGGTGAGCGATGTGGCCAATAGGCCCCTTGTTTTTATTGAAGTTTTAGTAACATACTCATGCCATAGATTGCTTGATTATCAATTGATGGTCATTTTCAGTATGAAATAATTGATTTTTACTCCAGTGTAAAATTTATAGAACCATTTTGAGAAGCATATATTAAAAATTTATTGTTTTGCATAATTTTTACATAAGAAAACTAATTACATTTTAAATATCTTTCTTTCATGACACAAATCCATTCTACAGAGTGATCAAGTTGATGGTAAAATCACGTGATTGTAATAAGACACGTCTCTTTATATACAGGTTACGCACCCAACTCTTACAGTTTCTCACCACCCCGCATCAACACTCAGTCACGCCTGAACGGCTCCGGACCCTTCAACAGTCACGCATCATCGCTTTTCCATTCAAGTGTTCATCAGTCTCCATACAGTCCGTCCTATTTGTCTTCCAGCTTTACTGAGAGAGGCCTCCTTAATGGAGCTTCTCCATATCACTCACTAGGGGGAGCCTCTAGTGGTTACCATGTCAACCGCAATGGAGTAACCAATGGGAGCTCTCCTTATCAGTCAGTGGGAGGGGTTTCTGATAGTTACCATGTCAACAGCAATTTCTCTGTCCATACCACACACCCCACGCAGGATTACAGCAGCAAACCACACCCCACTTCTGAAAACTCAGGTGCTAGAAGGTGAGCTAATTAAACCAGAGATGTAAGACAGAAAAAATCAAACTACATTTACTGTTTTAGAATTTTTAAATTTTACAATATTTGACCAAAACATTTAAAAATGTGTTTTAAATATTTTTGGAAAGTAAGAATTTTCAAAACTTTCATAGATATTTAATTGAAGAACTTATTTCATATAAAGTCCTGGCACAAAATAAAGGGTTTTTTGTTTCGTTTCTAGCAGAAAAATTCTCTTCCTCTCCCACCCCCACAACAGTTGGTCACTCATCTCCAGCACGTCGAGTAAGGATCAGCGAGCCCTCACTGCATGATGACTACATCTCTCGACTCGAGAATCTGCAGCAGAGACTCAGCGGGATGGATTCAGGTGAGTGAAAATGAAGGTTTAAGTCTCAAAAGTGACACTATTGTATTGCAAGGGGTCAAGTTTAAAGCCAAGAATGTTCTCTTAAATTTCATATCGGCTTTAAAATTTGTTGGCTGTGAATAAGTAATCATAACAGTTTGTGATGACATATTGAAATTGATTTCTATTATTGCACTGCTTATTTTTTTAAAAAGTAATTAACAGTTTCAAACAAAACTAAAATATTCATTGTTTTCATAAGACACATTTTCCGTTTAATTTTTAACGAAGTCAGTCAACAAAAAAAAAAAAATATTTTGGCACATTTAATATAATGTATACAGGTTTATCATGATAATATCGAGGTCAAGTTTGATATTGGGTACGATTGAGCAATTTTCGACACAGTTATTGCCCTTGGACGTGGAAAAATTCAAGTTATTTCCAGTTTCAGCTCATTTTGTTCGCAGAGAATGAACATATTGAAATGAAATTTGGTATACAGGTTTATCATGATAATATCTAAATCAAGTTCGATATTGGGTATGATCAAGCAATTGTCGACAGAGTTATGGCTCTTGGACGTAGAAAAATTCTAGTTATTTGCAGTTTCCGCTCATTTCCTTTGCAGAGGTTGAGCATATTTAACATATTGTAAGGAAATTTTGTATACAGGTATATCATGATAACATCTAGGTCAAGTTCGATATTGGGTACGATCGAGCAATTTTCGACAGAGTTATGGCTCTTGCACATAGAAAAATTCCAGTTATTTGCAGTTGCTGCTCATTTATTTAGCAGAGGGTGCACAAATTGATATGAAATTGTGTATACAGGTTTATCTAAATAATATGTAGGTCAAGTTTGATTTTTGGTATTATAGAGCAATTGTTGACAGAGGTATATCCCTTGGACTTAGAAAAATTCCAGTTATTCGCAGTTTATGTTCTTTTTCTTTGTGGATGTTTCAGTAATGCTGATGTCAACAGGCTCTTTGAATCTTTTTTGCTGTGTCGAACTGTCGATTGTTTCAAACATTAAGGTTATAAAAAATAATGCAAATTCCATTACTTTGAAGGAGTCTATTAGATTACAAATTTCCAGCTTTTAGTATGTTTATCAACTTTTTAAATGATATTTAAAATGTATGAGATGTGTTTTGCCAATTTATAAACCATAAATTTTGTTATTTTCCAGGTACTCCAAGGTCAAGGTTATTTCCACGGAGATAGGCGTGAGATCCAGATACATTGTCAAGTCTTTGCTGTCCTCGTGACCTTGTTCGACTTTGACTTTCATTGGCTCCATACTCTCTGATGTTGGACAATAACATTCTTTTTACCTGCAATAATCATAAGTCCTGCCATTTCAGGAACCAAAGAAAGGAATGTAAAGATTTGTTAAGTTGGGACCAGATGTTTTATATGTTATTGTTTTTATTATTGAGTTCAATATCATGGTGTTTGATGATTTATTTGAGCTTAAGCAAATTCTGAACTCATCCAATGATTTTAGAGGCACATAATGTTCTGTTTTGTACCTATTGTTAAAACAGTCAAGTTACTATTCATTATGCCAAGACTTTATCAATATTTTATGATATTAATGTCAGAGTTTTATTTTGATAAAGGTAGTCATAGAATTATTATGTTTTTATGGTGTATGATATTTGTTTCATATTCTATGGGATCATTGCTGTTTAAAACTAGTCCTTACTGTCTGTGATTAAACATAAATAGCTGCTTGTCTCCACATGTAAATCCCCCCACCCCCCTCAGTATCGTCTGCCTACCTGCTGTGCAGAGGAATTCATTGTATATATCAATAGTACAACAATTCTGCCCTTTCATCAATATATTTCTAATTTTTCTGTATAAGCTATAGTCTGGAACCTGTTTTATCTTGTCATCAATGTAACATTGACCCTGCTGCCTTTACTTGATTCCACAATTAACATACTATCTGGAACCAGTTCCTACTGCCATTATTTGATTCTCACAATTTGGCCCCAACACTCAAACTATTCCCCTCAAGTATTATTAGAAACTTGCAACATGAATGCATAAATGTCTTTTTAAAATCTACTGTTTTTTTAGTTTAATTGGTTCTGTAAAATAAAATTAACCCAATATCAAAGATCTTAAATGCAATGGTAAAATCTGCATGTCCTAAAAGCCCTTGTCAGATGTTACATGTCATATGTTATAATCTTAAAATGTCAATACAAGGGAGTTTATCCATGCATGTCAAAATATATCTGTCTAGAAATAATGTATCATTAGAACCCCCTTTGGTTAATTTATTGTCAATCATATTACTTGTATCTAGGATCATTGTTTTATGAAAAGTGGATTAATGTACAAGTTTTGTCATGTATTGGATTATATGTTTGGATGCTGAATTGAAAGTAAAATATTTAATTTATCAAGTGTTGCGTCATTTACAAAATGAGATAGAATATTATAGTCTTGTGATATTTGATAGCAAAAAAGCCTACAAACTTTTTGTGGTGTAGAGTGAAAGACATCTACTAAGTTTTGACACCCCTGCAAATGTTATTGTTATTCAAATTTAGACCACGTGCTTTTATTTGACCCTTTTAGTTTCGCAGTAAAAATCGTACCTCGTGTTTATAGTCTATTTCACAGTATCTAGGTTCTTGTAGTCAAATATAAAATCTAGAGGTTTATTGATTTTAAACTTTATCTTCATTAATTAGTGAATAAAATGTGTTCTAGAAATAAATGTGACTATACAAAAATTAGTTTTTGTCTGCTGTTGCAACATCTTACATGCTTAAAGGAGATCTCTCCTGAGGAATAATTTTCGATCCGCGCCTGACCGAGTAATAACATCAATAGTGAAACAGACTATACCATTTTATGCAGAATGTTCCTAAAAAATGGCTCGGTATACTAAATGTTTTAATGAAAAACAGACACCCATTATTTTTTTGAAAAATATGGTATTGCACACCACAAGCATCAAACATGGCTATGATTTTATCAAGCAACCCCATGTTTATATTTTCAACTACTCTACACGTGGTTGAACACGAACGATAACTTTGTTCTGAATATTATCGTTTAATATAAATAACTGCTAGATGGTGAAATAAGACATACATCTTGAAAGCTTTTCCCGTTTAAACATAAATCAAAGTAGGATATGATATGAAAAACGACCAGTACTGACGTATTTTGAGAATGTTATCCGAACACTTAAATACTTCCGCTTGAAATTTCACAGGAACTTAACAAATCTCGGTAAAGTCTCGTGAACTTTCATTCGAGCACCTCTGGATTTATTATGTACTTAGCAACGATAAAGAAAACATTCCGAACACATTCGCAGGGGTGTTTGAGGTCTGTGGAAAATGACATCTAAGTCATGCGGTCTGTGGGAGAAGGTGTTATCTAAGTCATGCGGTCTGTGGGAGAAAGTGACATCTAAGTCACGTGGTCTGTGGGAGAAAGTGACAGTGTGTATCGCTTATGCTATACCCTTGGCGTTGGCGTACGGACCTTGGCAAGTTTTTGGAGCATGGTTTGTGTCTAACGTATTACTTGCCGTATTTTCACCAACCTTGCATGGATGGTGCATCTGGGCATACATGTGGACTTAACAGACTAGAATGCTGAGTCTAAGCCAAAAATTGCAGATGCTGGAGAAAGTTATGGTTTTGGGAGTAGGTAAAAGATTCTGGAGCAGGTGCCCTTTGATGACCATATCTTAGCTATTACTGGTCCCAACTTCACCAAACTTGCATGGATTGGGAGTCTTATGATACATATACAACTGGCAGGCTTGAATGCTGAATCTGATCATGAGCAATACTAGTAGGTAACGGATGATGAAGGATTTATAAGCAGGTTAAAGTTTTTGGAGCAGGTGCTCTTTAAATGACCTTATCTAAGTTATTATTGGTTATATCTTCACCATACTTAAATGGACGATGCATCATGTGATATTGATGCACTCAAAGTGGTTGGATGCTGAATTTGAGTCCTAGGATGCGGATGCTGGAGGAGATTAATGTATTGGAGCAGGTCACATGTTTAGATAAATAAAAATCCTTACTTATTCAACTTGCATGGTTGATTTAACTTTACGTGGGTTAATGAATCACATAGCTAGCTTTGATTACGGAAGTGATCTTACGTATCCCGATGACAGGGAAAGTTTAAGATTTTAGAACAACTCAAATTGCGTTAAGAACTTGAACCTTGTTACATAATGAGGTAAATTTCGTTCATACTCAATAAGTAAATATAACTCTTGATGTGTAGTATAAAGGTAGCTTCAAATAGAGAATTTGGTCTTGATTATCTTGATGCTAGAGCAGGTGTAAAAAAATTAAATAATTTAACTCTTGTTGTAATGCGGCATTTGATTGGATAGAAAAATATAATCAAATTTGTTTAACCTAGTGTGCACGTCACAAGACATGTCACGATGCACAAACGTCAAAAACGTACTAATCCGCCTGACGTTACGTTTGAATTTTGAACTGAGTAAGTAATATCATTTTAAAAGTAAAACGCACTCAATATGTACAGTAAATTAATACAGAAAATTAAATTACAAGAAATGAACTCAATATCTACCCAAGTTATACTCCTACAACCTGGGTTGGAGCAATTTGCGCTTTTTTATGATAAGGTAGACATTGTATTATAAATAACCCGCTTCTGCGATGTCGCTACCTTCATGTCCCCATGAATCACCAAAGAAAGCAGTTTATTGTTTAAATAAACGTATCCCGATGAAAGGTTAATCATTTATACAACCTGATTTACAGTTACGATTCCATCTCTGTCAATAACAAATTAAACTGATTCTTGTGATTTCTCGTGGATAACTGAACTTCAGATTGTTTGATATTTCTTACTGAGTCTCTACCTAATTAGAAATGTTTTATCCACCGGGGGTTCTACTAAACAGAGATCTCTAGAGAACTTTAGAGAACTCTAGCGATTTTTTATATTTATACGTATTTAGAATGTATGTTTGCACTTATATGATGAAAAATGTGGTATTTTAGTCAAAATATATATATAAAAAAATTTGGTTTTAAGTGTATTTCATGCACAAATTAGTTGGGGGGAGGGCTAAATTATTCTGATTTTCCACGTGCATTACTCTGTTTGGTGTTCTTTAAACAAAATCAACATTTGAAATACTAAGTAATTCTTTAAATTGGATTTTAATTGGCATTACACTGACCACAGGTCCCTAAAATAGTTCTTTTTTATGTATATTAAGATTATTTCCTGTACTATAATAGCAACGTTATATTTATGACTACAGAGAATGATCTTTATTATAAAACATTAACGTAAGGTGCGTGTGCACAGGCACTTAATTGCTTTTCATTGAAACATGTTATAAAAAAAAATATATGTTATGTTTTTACATGCATTATACCAATGACATATGAGGTAAAACAAGTGACTTTGCTTGATACGCAGGTGTAAATGACATCAGACTGGGATCGGATTTTGACGATCACGCACTCGGAACCACTCGGATGTCTTGCCCACTCGACAATTTGTATGGAGCGTAGCGGAATCAGCCGAGGATTGCCGATTGATGATCACGCCGACTGTATTTCGGGGATTTGTCTTCAATTAGTTTCTAGTATAACATGTAATTGAACATATACATACATAATAGCGAGCGCAGCGAGGCGGCGCGAATCGCCGCTCGCGTAGCGAGCTCCATAGACAACGTGTACGAACGGAGGAAATTCGAGTTGAAATCTGCACATTGTTCAAAGAAATTTTTATGAGGCCACGTGAAAACGTTCTACTTTCCCAGTGATCCTTTGCTCTGCATAGCAACATGGCGGAACAGGAAGCGTTTCTAAGAAAAATTCTTACCTGTAAATCGCATACATCATTTTCATTTAACAATAAAAAATCTAGCTGCAGATCTGTAGCTCTCTGGTTGAAAAAATTCGGATAGACAAACCAGAGAGCTACAGTTCCAAGCGTTGTAAAAACCTCCGATTTACGCCGCCGTTTTTGTGTCGCTCGCTTCGGGAATTATATCCGACTTTAAAAGCATTCAACCGCCTAAAAAATGGACCCAAATGAACCCAAATTCAAGCGGAAAACAATTATAATAAAATCCTCATAATTTAGGGAAATTTGGAAAAATAAAAGCCGAAGGTCCAAAACAATAATTAAAATTATTTCAGTATATCTTTAAAAATTGTTTTTGAAAAATAAAGATGAGCATTTTATCTCGATTTGTAAAAGTATATAATGTTTGTAATTATATTCAAATAATATAAATATATATATTATATAAAAATAAAACAACTTTTTAAAATAATTTTAATTATTGTTATGGACCTTCGGCTTTTATTTTTCCAAATTTCCCTAAATTATGAGGATTTTATTATAATTGTTTTCCGCTTGAATTTGGGTCCATTTGGGTAAATCGACGCACCCGAGATCTCGCTACTAGGTAAACATGGTTGTCATAAGGCGAGTTTTTTAAAACGATGACATTCCAAGGCGAAGGATGGCCGTTGTGAACCATTGAAAGGAAAACAAAGTTAGCAGAGTTAGGGTAAACTATATGTTTGATTAATAAATCCAATTTTTTAGGCGGTTGAATGCTTTTAAAGTCGGATATAATTCCCGAAGCGAGCGACACAAAAACGGCGGCGTAAATCGGAGGTTTTTACAACGCTTGGAACTGTAGCTCTCTGGTTTGTCTATCCGAATTTTTTCAACCAGAGAGCTACAGATCTGCAGCTATAAAAAATCCTTTTAAAATCATTAAAGTAAACAACACATATGCTTACGTAAAAAACTGTACATATGACGTCATTTCCTTCCCCGAATTTGTCCGACAATTTACGAAAACTGTCGAGGGCAAAACGTTAAGTATGAAGTCACAGTGATCTCGCGTTTTATATTCCCGCGATACATTTAGAGGTGGATCAAGCATCTGTAATGAATGTAACGTGTAGGAAGTACTCAGTAGGATACTGCGCTCGCTATTAACGGTGACTCTTTGGCTGATTAGTTTGTTTTGATGATTTTTTTTGCTCAGTAAATACACATGCAAGTTCATGCTAAATTTATTGCATATTGATCCAATCATTGCATACGTTAGGTAGGTGACAAAAAATTTTTAAAAAAGAAAAGTCTAATCGTTATTAGATCTACGTGTAGCCACGTCATTTTGTAATTAATAAATAAGTTTTCGAGACAAAGCCAAAGTTTTTTGGTTTGGTTAAGTCCACGGGTTTATTTAATGCTCAGTGGTGGTTTTTTGTTTAAGTGTATAATTAATCCTAGGAAGGGACCATTGGAATAAAAGTTTGATATGTTCCGGTTCCTTGCGGTGGTAAAAGTTTTCGAGACAAAGCCAAAGTTTTTTGGTTTGGTTAAACGGGTTGCATTTAACAATGATGACAGATGTGTGGCTCCTTCTGCGCTCGCCCCAACGGTCACACCGTAGAACATATTAGCGAGCGAAGCGAGCTCTAAGAACCAGTGTGCGCGGGAAAAAGAACGAGCAAAACCTACAGTTCATCAAACAAAATTTTATGTCTACGTCCCATAATGCTCTCTAATGTTTTCACCCGTGGTGCTATGCCAAAAAATGGCTGACTTTTAACTCGTAATTTACGGTGACTTAAAGTTTGAAGACACGTTTTGAGTACCGCATATGCTTTGGCGAGACTCAAAAGATTTGTTACATGCTTCCATACCTTCGTATTGAGTCGAGAAACGTAAACAAAGACGAACAAAGTCATGGATGACGTCACAATGCTCTCACGCTATATTTTCCGCGATAAATTTAGAGGTGGATCAAACATCTGTAATGAGAGTACTGGTTATTGCAGTATAGACTGCGATACCTGCCTCATTGACATATAATTTGTTTTTAATTTTTTTTAATATAGAGATTTTATATATATATTAACTAGCAAGAGCCATACTTTACTGTCATATCGATCCATTTTTAAGCTAATTGTGCATGCATGTACAGTAGGCAGGTAAGTATATGAGAAGGGGGGAAATAAACAATAGAACATTTTGAACTAAATAAAAAGGAATAAAATGAAAAAATAAACAGGTAAAAAAAATTATGTAGATATTGCATATAGTCAGACTATTGAATTTAAAGGTGGGAAATTACACACCTACAAACAGGTACCCCCCCCCCTCTCTCTCTCTCTCTCTCTCTCTCTCTCTCTCTCTCTCTCTCTCTCTCTCTCTCTCTCTCTCTCTCTCTCTCTCTCTCTCTCTCTCTCTCTCTCTCTCTCTGGGTAGGGGGTTGCGCTGTATGCATCATAACCATTAAAATTAGTACCTTTGGCATACTTATTGTAGAGCAATACTCTCTCAAAAATTCTTTGACGTTCGTTGATACCTAAATAAAACTATAAGTTGACAATGATGTGTAATTCTTGCTGCGCTCGCCAGAACGGTAGCACCGTAAAACATATTAAAGCATTAATTAGCCCCTTTAAACGAAAAAATCCCATCAGAGTTGTCCAGAGTTCTCTTTTTAGTAGGACCGTTCCTGTTATATATACATTAGATAACGATGTTAGTAGGACCGTTCCTGTTATATATACATTAGATAACGATGTTAATAGGACCGTTCCTGTTATATATACATTAGATAACGATGTTAGTTGGACCGTTCCTGTTATATATACATAAGATAACGATGTTAGTAGGGCCGTTCCTGTTATATATACATTAGATAACGATGTTAGTAGGGCCGTTCCTGTTATATATACATAAGATAACGATGTTAGTAGGACCGTTCCTGTTATATATACATTAGATAACGATGTTAGTAGGACCGTTCCTGTTATATATACATAAGATAACGATGTTAGTAGGGCCGTTCCTGTTATATATACATTAGATAACGATGTTAGTAGGACCGTTCCTGTTATATATACATAAGATAACGATGTTACATGTAGTAGGACCGTTCCTGTTATATATACATTAGATAACGATGTTTGTAGGGCCGTTCCTGTTATATACATTAGATAAGATGGTGTAAGACATCACGGTGTTCGAAATTTTCATCCGGGGCTTTCGTTCAGTACGTCTTCCAACTGTCGGTGTCCTAAGGGTGGGTCCGGAAAAGGTGGTTCCTTTGGATGTCGCTATGTTAATGTTTTGATATTTCGTTTATATTCAATAGTATGGATATCAATAAGATTTTGATAAATGATTATTTTAATCAGGCGTAAACTTTAAACGGGTTTCGTGAACTGTCACTATTTAATAAATAGCCCTCGTATTCACAAAGATATAAGATTTTTTAAAGGGATGGAGAGCTCACTACTACACAGTGTTTTGTCCATGTATTAATTTAATTATTCCATTCTTATTGCATGCAGAAAGCTCTTCAATTGCTGTTTTATTTTATCGATAAACAGCTTATCGGGAAAGCTAAGAATCTCATATGGGTACCTCTCTGTTCAATATCACATTGAGCTAAAGTATTTGTTATATATAAACTATTATGTTTGAGAATCTCGGGAATTTTGATCCATCCCTGTACATTTTCAACTTTTATATCGACCATATCAACGGACTGTGAAAAAAATATCATTAATCAAAGTGAATTAACTCGATCCCAAATGTAACGTATGCGCACTTTTGAAAAATATCAAAGTGCATTGTTACATGATGCACTTTACAACAAGCGTTTGCAGTCTATTCTGTGTCTGATATTTTCTGTTTTTCTGGGGAAAAACTCAACCCTTTTCAGTGTAACTACAATTAAGGGTATTTATTAAGATATTGAAAAGTTTTATATAAAGCACCAAATAAAATCAACAACGCTAAGCATCCTAATATAAATACTAAGCCGGTAAACTTAATATATTAATGTGAAATAACACACCTGGAAAAAGTCATTCAAATTAACCGTAAATTATTTGATTATGAAAGATATAATGAGCTTTACAAATGTCAAATAAGCGAAATTGCAAATTAGTGAATATCAAAAGCCCCTGCGGGATTCGAATTCAGATATACGGATCACAAGCCAGGCACTTTATCCACTCGGCGATGAAGTAAGTAACATGTTGCCGTCGATAAATTCCTTTTGATAAACAAAATGTCGTTTCCATCAGAAGACATACATTATGTAACGATGTGTTATTCCACCTTAAACCCTAGAGAAATGGCTTATGACAAAGATCATCTGGACACTAACGCGCGGTATTCAATTTGTCTGTCCCGCCTTTATGTGTTATAGTGCCAACGACATCCAAAAATAAGCATTTAATGCTTAAATAAATTCAAAGTTAAAAAAATATATTTTTTTCCAACATTAAAATCCCTCGTAATTGAACAAAATATTAATGATTATACATGTCAAAAATAAAACTTGAAACAAAAAACTTTCCAAAATCTAACACAGCAATCATCTTTGCTAGCCCAGGGTTTTCAGTCGACTCCGCTCCCCATTAATGAATTGGACCGAAAACCCTTCGCTAGCTAAGATGCACTGCAATAGAATCCGTTGGAAACTGAAGACTCCAATGATATAGACTGGAAACAAACCAAAACTAACATCACAACTAAATAAAACTTCCATAGCATGATAGCAATGAGATTGGTAATAAAAGAAACGGCTATAACGTGCATCATGTACAGATTTCATGCGCAGATCCAGGAAATTTCCCAAAGGGGGGTGGGGGGTGGGGGTGGTGGTTGAGTGATAAGTTTGTTTCCGGGAAGTTGAGTGGGTCCGAGGCCTAATTCGGTAAATTTAGTATGTAATTTAACAAGTCCCGAAAACCCCTCCCCCTAAATCCGCGCGATATTTGCGACGATGCTCTCTCTCTCTCTCTCTCTCTCTCTCTCTCTCTCTCTCTGGAGATTAATTTTTCCGGGAAAATTCATTCGGAACTCTTCTGCTCTTTTTATATCTATGGAGTTTACAGAGTAAACCGAGGGCTATCGAATGAGTAAAACTAGGTCATTATTCACGTGTGTACATAGTGATTGTGATAGTAAAAAGAGAGAAGGAGAGTGTATAAATTTAACGTGGAGAAAAATAAATAACCATGTCAGGAGACAACGCTCAAAGGAGGACAAATTTCATCACGGTAAACGCACAGATACTGTATTATAGCTGGCGCTTCGATCAGCCACATGGCACCACGGGCACATTAGGCGTACATGTAGTTCGAATTTGTTCAAAACTGTATTTACGTTTTTTTAACGTCATCTTCTCTTGTAATATGAATACTGTTTCGTTTTGAAGGTAATGAATTTACAAGAGGAAGGTTAAAGCCTTCGGTGGATTTGATATGCAATACGTTTTTATGACCTTTTTTTTTAACATCTTTCATTTGTATTTTTTAATACAAAAATACAAAAGTTGGAACACATGGGCTCGTTACGAAGTTTTTTCAACCTTTTAATATCTACCACCTATATACAATAAAATAGTATTTTATTGTATATTGGTGGTAGATATTAAAAGGTTGAAAAAACTGTGTGACGAGCCACTGTGGTTGTAATATAATGTACAAAATAATGTCGTTTTATTTAATACTTTTTAGTTTCATGTCACTTATGTAATTTTTTTACTTATAGTTTCTAAATGTATTTTATTTTGATTATATAAAAGTGGGGGTTTTTTTTCAAGATAATATATAAAATTTTTATCAGATTGAAATGCCCCACAAAATGTTGGCCTTTGACCTAGATTTGAAGGTGACTGACCGAGTAAAGAGTGTCAATGCTCTCACATAAGATTCACGTAGTTCAAGACAACCCAATTTAACAAACCATTGTCTGTTTAGAATTTTGATTATAGAGTCACACAATATATAATTTATAGTTTTGATAACCAAAATTCCTTATTTTTATTTTAACTACATTTTCCAGTGGAAGAAATCAAACTTGCATGTTTAATGATTCTGTAAGCATTTTCAACAACTCTATGTGATAAATTAATGTTATAATAAATTTAATCTGAATATTTGTACCATATTAATTGAAATTTAACATATATTAATATGTATTCAGGCATAATGATCAGACCATTTATCAGTACATTAATTAATTTTTAAATAATTTAATTTTGGTTTCAACATACAATTTCATTGGTTCAAATGTATATATTTCACAATTACAGTTTTATTGTTGTGTGTGTTCTATTAAAAATGATAAAAATGAAATTATTTTGAGAGCTTTTGTTTCTGAATTCTTAGATACAGGATGACACCCCTGGGTACAGACTGGATGAGTTCTGTATCCCCAAACACTACGAGGACGATTTATCGCGAGTTCTGATCCCAGCTGGTTTAATTAACGACAGGTCAGTAATGAGCTAAGAAGGAATTAAATCAACACGAAAAAAATCATATCTCATAATTTGTGTGTGATGAATGAAACTTAGTAAGTGTTTGTGATATTTCTGTTTGACAAACTTGAAAGAAAACCTATGTAGAAAACTGTTGTCATATTTGTGGGTAAATTACATGTAGTTGATGAGTTTAAAAAGTGTTTAAAGACATTGGGGGAAAACAGTCATAAGTTTGAATGATGAATGAAATCATTTTGGAAAATTATGAAACCTGTCATATTTGTGATAAAAGAAAGTTATAAACTTAAAGTTGTATTTGTAAGATTTAGTTGATTTGAATGGAAAGGTGCAGTCACCCGATGCTATTTTTTCATCTAATTTTCTTTTAACTAATTCTGTACCATGTGATTGACATGAAAAGTATACGCATGGTATATACCGGTATATACAAACGTTTTACCAATTTGTTGATCCATGTACAGTTTAAATGTAAATGTATTTTTTTCATTTTTTTTTAACTTCTATATATACATGTATTTAAAAAAAAAATTCATCTTTTTTTACTTATATATACAGATAACATGTATTTTAGCATCTTCTACCCAAGAATCCAATTTGTTTTTCTAATCTGATGAGAATAACAAATCAGAAACTTGGCTTGTGAGGATGGTATTTTGGTGATTTAAAAAAAACAAATTTCAATTTTAAGTCCATGAGACTTTGTTTTATCATTTTTATTATAAATTGACAAACAGAATCGAGCGTCTTGCCCGGGACATTGTGGAGGATTTCGATGAGGACGGATTGGTGGCGCTGTGTGTACTGAAGGGCGGCTACAAGTTCTTCACCGACCTCCTGGACAAAATCAAAGGACTGAACCGCAACCTGGGCAGGTCCGTGCCGCTCGCCGTCGATTTCATCCGCCTTAAGAGCTATGTGGTAAGTCAGTGTTAATAATTGTTATATGTCTAGCTGTCAATTTTATCAGTGTGAGTAGCTATGTGGTATGTCACTGTTTTAAAATACTTGTTTTAATTTAACTCTTTTCCCCCTGATGCCACCATATGACGCATTTGTCATTTCCCTATAAGGTTTTCTTAGCTTCCCCCTGAAACTTTTTTCACTGTTTGAGTGGTATTGTTTTACTATAGTTATTTACAAGAATTATTGTCTGACCATGCCATATGATATACCCCTGTGATCGGGAAAGATTGAACTTTAACATTATAACTTTAGAGTACACAAATAAATTAACAGAAATTAATTAGGTGAGTTTATTCAGGTAATTTTACCTGTACGTTAAAAGAAATTACTGTAAACATAAAAATTAATGAATGAAATTTTAACATATGATCAACTTTTGTTCAAAAATATTTTTTCATGTTTTGAATAATGTGTTTCTTGTTTTATCTTGCGAATTGAGACCAATACACAACAATCATGATTTAATCAAAAGTATAGAAATTCATCCCTAGAGTAATATTTTATCAAACTATCATGGTTCATGTATCACTGCAATCAGAATTTTTCTAAGTTTTGCATTTGTAATTATTTTTTATATAAATTATATCAGATACCTGTAGTAAAGGTACAGAAATTCAGGTAAAAATACCTGTACACTATTGTATCTATTGTCTGCACAGTTACATGTATAAAGCAATATTTATTTCAAAATAGTTATTGTAATTTAGTCAAAACATTAAACTATTCAAAGGGGGATTTCAAAACATTTAGTTCAGACCCAGGTATCAGCTAATAATTTACCGACTTCGACAAGTTTCGTTTTTTGGCACCCCCCCCCCCCCCTTCGCCAATGTATAGCATAAATTATACAGCATTGTATATTAGTTTCTATTGGGTTTTATTTCTTAAATACTTTTATGGAACAGTATAACTACAAAATACTGGGAAAGATCCACAGTTAATGTGTTGAATTTAAGTTAGATTATGCCCAGGCTGACGCAATGCACATGTGCCGATGTTTGGAGGCCGCCATTGTTGTTGTCATGCAGGTGTCGTGAATTAGCCCTAATTCACTGCTAATCAACCAAATTCCTGTCATAAACTTCAAAGGAAGTGGATTGGTCATGTTTATTTCCACTTGGGGGTAATTTTAAACACACAGAATCATCTAGAATATCTAAACCAATCTCTGTCATGATCGTCCGATGCCGCCATTTTTTTAAAACTTCACAGGTGTGTGTATCACGTGATATCTGTCAAACCATTGCATAACCTGACTGTGTATAATCGTCTGTGTAAGGTAGACACTATTAGGTGTTATTTGCCACTAAATTTTGCTTCAGACAAGTAAAATAAACAAAGAAAATTGGGGTTCTATACGGACGCGTCATAAGTCGTCATTAGGGAAATGACCAATGCGTCATATCGTGGCATTAGGGGGTAAAGGGTAAAATGCTTCAGGGGGAATAGAGTTAAGCTGTTGATGTCATCTGCCTGAAGAGCTATATATTTATATATATATGAATAAACTGAAACATACCCCACAATTTTGTGTGAATCATGCACAAAATTCTTACTAATGATACAATCAAATATGGAGTTGATTATCGTTGAAATATGTGATGTAGAACAAAGAGAAAGCTTGGAGTGATGTAAGTCTATCAATGTAATCCATGCACTAGTCTCATGCAAAATTAAAACCCCTGATGATAAATCTACCTTCTTAATAAAGGGTGGTTCTAAATGATTCTTGCTTTGTAAGTCTAAGTCAGGCCTGATATACCACATATCCAGGACAAAAATAAAACAGGGGCCAATATTTTCCTGTATACAGTATGGCCACTGTCAATAATTTGTCGCAGTTTGAAGTGCCTCATTTTGATTTCTACTTCTTATCACACCCCTCGCCCCCCCCCCCCCCTTCTACAAACACATCTAATTCTCCCTTTATACATAACTCCCCTCTATGCTTACTTGCCCACAGCAAGCTTTTTACTTTCTACTACACATAGTAACAAGTTAAGTATCGAATAGAGTGCATAATCACTGTGAGAATCTAACATGATTATTCTTGTAGTAAACTGATGCTTTAAATAAATCTGTCATTGCATAAGTAATATAAATGCTTGAATAAAAACAGTTTTTGGAATATATTTGTAGGATGACCAGTCCTCAGGAAATATTGAAGTTATTGGTGGAGACAATCTGAAGAACCTCCAGGGCAAGGTAAGTTGGGATATTGAGGTTCATATGAGGTGTAACATTGAGGTTAATATGAGGTTCATATGATGTGTAACAGTGAGGTTTATATGATGTGTAACAGTGAGGTTAATATGAGGTTTATAAGAGATGTAACATTGAGGTTTATATAAATTGTAACATTGAGGTCTATATAAAGTGTAACATTAAGGATTATATGAAGTGTTATATTAAGGTTCATATGAGGTGTAGCAGTGAGGTTTACATGATGTGTAACAGTGAGGTTTATATGAGGTGTAACATTGAGGTTTATAAGAGGTGTAACATTGAGGTGTACAAGAGGTGTTACATTGAGGTTTATAAGAGGATTAACATTGAGGTTTATAAGAGGATTAACATTGAGGTTTATAAGAGGATTAACATTGAGGTATAGAAGAGGTGTAACATTGAGGTTCATATGAGGTGTAGCAGTGAGGTTTACATGATGTGTAACAGTGAGGTTTATATGAGGTGTAACATTGAGGTTTATATGAGGTGTAACATTGAGGTGTATAAGAGGTGTAACATTGAGGTTTATAAGAGGATTAACATTGAGGTTTATAAGAGGTGTAACATTGAGGTTCATATGAGGTGTAACATTGGGATTCATTTAAGGTGTAACATTGAGGTTAATAAGAGGTGTAACAGTATATAAATAGTGCCTGTTTGGGAGGGTAACAGTTGAAATTGACACCCCGAGAAAACCATTGTCAATCGACGCGAAGCGGAGGTTGACAATGGTTTTCGAGGGGTGTCAATTTCAACTGTTATCCTCCCAAACAGGCACTATTTATTTTGTTATACTGAATGTCTTCAGTTTTAAGAAAATTTCACTTCTTTTATATAGGAATAACGTGAATTCTACAGCGAACCGTACGCGCATAATTTTCGCGCATGTAACAATTTTTAATGTTACCCGTTGCTAAGTGCGTTGCTAACGCTGAGGGTAATAGAAAGGATTATGAACTGCGTCTTAACCAATCAGATTTCAGTATTTAACATGAAAGTATAACAATAAGGTTTATATGAGATGTTAAACTGAGGCTCATATGAGGTGTTAAATTATTACTTATTAGGTTAGTTACTGATTCACTACGGAAATATATTGGGTTGATCAATCTTATAGATGGCGAGGCAAAGCCAATGTTTACATGATGTGTAACAGTGAGGTTTATATGAGGTGTTATATTAGGTTCATATGAGGTGTTACAGTAAGGTTTATATGATATGTAACTGTGAGGTTTATATGAGGTGTAACAGTGAGGTTTATATGATATGTAACAGTGAGGTTTTTATGATATGTAACAGTGAGGTTTATATGAGGAGTTACAGTGAGGTTTATATGATATGTAACAGTGAGGTTTTTATGATATGTAACAGTGAGGTTTATATGAGGAGTTACAGTGAGGTTTATATGATATGTAACAGTGAGGTTTTTATGATATGTAACAGTGAGGTTTATATGAGGTGTTACAGTAAGGTTTATATGAGATGTAACAGTGAGGTTTTTATGATATGTAACAGTGAGGTTTATATGATATGTAACAGTGAGGTTTATATGAGATGTAACAGTGAGGTTTTTATGATATGTAACAGTAAGGTTTATATGAGATGTAACAGTGAGGTTTTTATGATATGTAACAGTGAGGTTTATATGATATGTAACAGTGAGGTTTTTATGAGGTGTAACAGTGAGGTTTATATGATATGTAACAGTGAGGTTTTTATGATATGTAACAGTGAGGTTTATATGAGATGTAACAGTGAGGTTTATATGAGGTGTAACAGTGAGGTTTATATGATATGTAACAGTGAGGTTTTTATGATATGTGACAGTAAGGTTTATATGAGGAGTTACAGTGAGGTTTATATGAGATGTAACAGTGAGGTTTTTATGATATGTAACAGTGAGGTTTATATGATATGTAACAGTGAGGTTTATATGATATGTAACAGTGAGGTTTATATGAGATGTAACAGTGAGGTTTTTATGATATGTAACAGTGAGGTTTATCTATGAGGTGTAACATTTAGGTTTATAAGAGGTGTGACAGTAAGGTTTATATGAGGAGTAACAGTGAGGTTTATCTATGAGGTTTAAATAGGGTTGTATGTAGAAGGCAAGTTATTGCACAATGTGTAGAGAAACATGAGGTTTGATTAAGAGGATTATATAATGTGTTCTATGAAGGAAACGTATTTTGTAATATGTAGGAAGAGTGAGGTGTAACATTGAGGTTTTTATGACTGTAAAAGACATGATTGGTCTGGATTGTGGAATATTCCTGTTGAGGCAGTTCTCATGAACTTCAATTGATTTTCTCATACCTCAATAGCAGCTGGGTTTCAGTTTTGGTTAAACCATATTTCTCTCGGGCTTCATTCATGGATGTATGATTTTTCTTGGGAAATTATCTTCCTAATTACCTCACTAACATGAAATGAATCAAGAGTGTTCCCTGTTTAATGGTAAAAGAGGTATTCAACACTATTGATTTCAATGTAATACTTGTATATGACAATTGAAGATGAATCTTTTACAGAATGTGTTGGTGGTTGAGGATATTATTGATACAGGTAAAACCATGCAGAAACTCCTAGAAATCCTGCAGGGAGTGAAACCAAAATGTATCAAAGTGGCCAGGTACGTGTATCAATTCATTCTCGTCGGATTTCACAGTACAGTATTAAATCTTCCATTTTATTGTCTGATGATAATAGCTATTTCTGTAATGGATGTTAGGAATCTGATTGAAACAGAAAAATGCTTTCTTTAGAGTTCCATCTGGGTATGAAGGTAGCTTGCATTGCAGATAAAAAAAAAATAAAAAGCATCAGTGGGCTTTAATATTTTGTTCTGCAATATTTACATTCCTGTAAAGCACGTGGAAAGTTACTGCAGATATTTAAACAATAAAATGCTTTCTTTGGCGATTCATGCAGGATATGAAAGTGGCGACATTGCAGAAAAAATGCATAACATGTGTTAGCAGGTTTTGTAATTTTTTTCTGCAATATCGCTAAAGGTGTGTGCAAAAATTTTTTCATAACATGCTAACGTGAGTTACTCAATTTGTATCCACACACCATTTCAATTATAAGGCTATATCTTTTTTTAAAAAATAATGATTTAATGCTTAAATGGTAGCTACCCTCATAGCTCATTTAAAACACCAAAGATAGCATTTTACTGTTTGTGTAAGATTTAAACAGCATATTAAAAAAATTACCAGGATAATTATGAACTTTGTTGGTCAAGTGACCAAATCCTTTGAAGCCTGAAGGGCTTGTAACTTGTGGTTGGTTACATGTATTATGTACAAATCAGTTTTCCCAGCAGAAGCTTTTCATTGTTATTCTACTATAAGCTTTCACTGGTCTTGTCATTGTCTCTTTCAGTATGCTGGTAAAACGAACACCTAGAAGTTCTGGATACAAGCCTGATTGTAAGTCTGTTACGTATTGTTATTACATCTTGAGTGTAAGTCTGTTCCATCTTGTGATTACATCATGAATCTAAATTTGTTACATATTGTTATTACATAATGAGTGTAAGTCTGTTGCATCATGTGATTACATCATAGTATAAGTTTGTTACATACATTATGAATGTAAATCTGTTATATTTTGCGATTACATAATAAATATTAATCTGATACGTATTGCGAATACATCATGAGTGTAAATATGTTACATTTTATGATTACACCAAGAGTGTAAGTCTGTAGCATATTGTTAATACATCACAAGTTAAATGTAACCTCCTTTTATTAAATCATTACTGTTACTTGGTTACATCTTGTGATTACATCATGAATGTAAGTCTGTTAGATCTTACAATTACAATTTGCGTTAATGTATGTAACCTCCTGTGATGAAATGATGAATGTAAATCTATTACATCTTGTGATTACAAATTGTGTTAATTTGTGTAACCTCTTTTGATAACAACAAGAATCTGTAAGTCTAATATGCTTTGTAACCATTCTGATGATAAAGGATAAGAATACTGAAGTTTGAGTTTGTATTACGATGCCTTATTTTCTATTCTCTTTCAATGGTCTATTTCCTTATGATTACAGACACTGGGTTTGAAATTCCTGACATTTTCATCGTGGGATATGCCTTAGATTATAATGAATACTTTAGGGATTTAAATGTGAGTATTTACCTCAGCGTACCAGATTAAACACTTTTGGATTCAGTTTTCAAAGTGTAAACTTCTCTATATCAGGATAAGACATGTTGTCAATACAGGTTGGAAGTGGGTATTTGCTAGCATATGTTTAAATATAGTTAACACAAGTGTATTTAATTGAAACTAAATTGTTTTTGCAGCATGTTTGTGAAATAAATGAAGCAGGGAAACAAAAATATGCATCCAAGTGATAAAGAACCAGAAAAAAAAGGTGAAGAAGCAACAGTGATTAAATCAAAAGTCCGCAAAGTCAGAATGTGAAAACCAGGCCTTATATTGGGCTCGTACTCAACCATTTTATGGAGGGAAATATAAATGATACTTACAGATTTAGGAAACAATTTATCACAGAAATATTCCCAGCACTATACTGGGGAAATCGGTGTAGAACTATAAAAACTTTATAAATAACAGTGGACCCATACACACAAAAAGTCAGATTTTGTTCGTGTTCTGTAATTACAATTATTAATAGGAATAATGTCACAATTAGAAGCTTTGTAAGTGCTTATTGCTATTCCATGAAATATTGGCAGTGATTGGAAGAAATAATGCCCAATTGTTTATGATGATTCTCACTACATAGTTTTTTTATTATCATGATTTTCATTTGTTATATTATATTAGATAGGGGAGTCATATTTTGTATACTGGCTAATACTGCTATTAGATTTGTTCTGTATTCATAGGATGTTATGCCAACATAGTACGTCAATGTAGTAATCTTGGCGTAGTAACGTCAACATAGTGATGTCACTGTAGCATTATATGTCAATTTAGTTATGTCAACATAAAATATCAACATAATAATGTCGGCATAGTTATTCCAACATACATGGAAGATGACTGACATAAAAAATCTGAGGAGTTTATTTATAATTATTGTAAATCGAATATCATGTTTATAAGGAGGCAATGTATTGATATGTATCTTTGTTTTGCATTGAATACACCATTTTATATTTTTATACATGTTTTATGGCTGCCAAATTCCAATTCTTTTTTATAGTATATCTATTGTCTCTTCTTATAACAATACATTGTATGATTCTTCGAGTATTGACATCATTTCATAATTATCATAATAGGGACTCTGTTTTCTCCAGTGGGGGTTTTCAGTCGTGCATGAATTTAATCTATCATCATAGAGAATTAATTTACCACTTTGTGAATTTCAATGCATTTCATGATTTTATTTCTATTACAATGTAAACACGAAGTCAATCTGTCCATGTAAGCTGTGACTGAGAACTAAAGATGTCAATCAAAACCATCATAGTGTTGTGGTCTCTTTTGGAAGTCCAATTAAATTATATATTAGTACTGCAGTATTTATCTGATAAAACGTAAATATGTTTTAAAATGTTTTGGAAAGGTAAAATTATAAAATCCCAAGCAGGATTCGAACTCATGACTTAGAGATACGTAGGTAACGCTTTAACCCAGTGTGGGCTTCATTGGATTTGATCACACCCAAACCAGAGTTATCACCTCATAATACTCAAAGAGTTATTCCCTATTTCTTAAATTCATTTCATTTCAGCGTATTTATTCATTATTCATTACTAACAGTGAATTCAAAGTGAGTGTTACTGTACAGTGAAGTACTGAGTATTGAACAGTTGATAGGATGTGAACCATTTTGTGTGGAACCTTGACATCAAACATCCGGCTTTCTTTCAGTTGAAGTAGGAGAGATGGTGAAATATTTCAAGTGATTTACACTTCTTAACTTACAACGACATAAATCCATGGTAAAAATAAAAATGTCCGTCTTGATAACCATTGTTACGTCGGAATGATGGCCATGCGCGGATCCAGAAAATTTTTCCAGGGGGGGTCCGAAGGATAATTGTGTTTGCCAGGGGGGGTCCGAGGCATATTTTCGCGATAATTTTACTATGTAAATTTAATAAATTTTCATTTTCCAGGGGGGGTCGGGACCCCCTCGACCCCCCCCCACTAGATCCGCGCATGATGGCAGACTGTCTCAAGTTGGGAGAAAATGGGATGGGGGAGGGTGTGCAATATTTTGCAGATTTGTCGATCTTCCCCTCAGAGGTTTTGATGTGTTGCTTTTTGACTTTGTTGAATATACCCACCGACAGTCTTCCATCTGTTGACTGACTTTCTTGTTCTTGCGAATAATCCATTCTCAGTTTCGATTTTCTTGGAAGAAATTCCGCAAATCGCTTTAAGGTGGTATGGGACACTTCCATATTGTGACGTATTTCCGATCGAAATAAACAATAAAATCAAGCATAATTTGATGAACTTCCCCCTAAATTGTTACCTAACGGCGTAGCGCAAGGGGTTAGAGCGTTACCTACGAATCTGTAAGTCATGAGTTCGAATCCTGTTGGTGATTTTATAATTTTACCTTTCCAAAACATTTTAAAACATATTTTTTGGTCAAATATTGTAAAATTAGAAAATTTTAAAACGGTGAAAGTATTTTGATTACAGTGTACTTTTATCCACATTAATATCGACAGGTGTCCCATACAACATTAATTTCTTAGCATTAATTATCTAACCCTAACTATATTTTTGTAAGATGGTCTTTGTTTGTGTACTTTAGAGACTTAAGAGTCGGTGGACTAATTGAAAATGACTAATAGTTAGGTCCACGGTGGACTAATTGAAAATGACTTATAGTTAGGTCCACGGTGGACTAATTGAAAATGACTTATATTTAGGTCCACGGTGGACTAATTGAAAATGACTTATAGTTAGGTCCACGGTGGACTAATTGAAAATGACTTATAGTTAGGTCCACGGTGGACTAATTGAAAATGACTTATAGTTAGGTCCACGGTGGACTAATTGAAAATGACTTATAGTTAGGTCCACGGTGGACTAATTGAAAATGACTTATAGTTAGGTCCACGGTGGACTAATTGAAAATGACTTATAGTTAGGTCCACGGTGGACTAATTGAAAATGACTTATAGTTAGGTCCACGGTGGACTAATTGAAAATGACCTATAGTTAGGTCCACGGTGGACTAATTGAAAATGACCTAAAGTTAGGTCCACGGTGGACTAATTGAAAATGACTTATAGTTAGGTCCACGGTGGACTAATTGAAAATGACTTATAGTTAGGTCCACGGTGGACTAATTGAAAATGACTTATAGTTAGGTCCACGGTGGACTAATTGAAAATGACCTATAGTTAGGTCCACGGTGGACTAATTGAAAATGACCTATAGTTAGGTCCACGGTGGACTAATTGAAAATGACTTATAGTTAGGTCCACGGTGGACTAATTGAAAATGACTTATAGTTAGGTCCACGGTGGACTAATTGAAAATGACCTATAGTTAGGTCCACGGTGGACTAATTGAAAATGACCTATAGTTAGGTCCACGGTGGACTAATTGAAAATGACCTATAGTTAGGTCCACGGTGGACTAATTGAAAATGACTTATAGTTAGGTCCACGGTGGACTAATTGAAAATGACTTATAGTTAGGTCCACGGTGGACTAATTGAAAATGACCTATAGTTAGGTCCACGGTGGACTAATTGAAAATGACTTATAGTTAGGTCCACGGTGGACTAATTGAAAATGACTTATAGTTAGGTCCACGGTGGACTAATTGAAAATGACTTATAGTTAGGTCCACGGTGGACTAATTGAAAATGACTAATAGTTAGGTCCACGGTGGACTAATTGAAAATGACTTATAGTTAGGTCTACGGTGGACTTATTGAAAATGACTTATAGTTAGGTCCAAGGTGGACTAATTGAAAATGACTTATAGTTAGGTCCACGGTGGACTAATTGAAAATGACTTATAGTTAGGTCCACGGTCAATAGGCTTATGTGAGACCGACCAATGTATGATTTCTGGCGATGTGAGACCGACCAATGTATGATTTCTGGCGATAATGCTAATTATGAAGGACGTTGTGTTAGTACTTATTTTAAAAAAAACGGAATTCGCCGGGCCCTCTCCTTGTCAATATGAATCTAAAAGATCCTATCAGTGACCTTTAATTTTATTTTTAGATATGTTTGACTACATATGAACAACCGGTAGTTGATCTAAGTTTAAGGTGGTCAAGCGCCGTAACACCCCCCCCCCCCCCCCCCCGTTTTTCTTTCTTTCTTCGATCTATTTAACCAATACACTGACATTTTATATAATATACAAATATCTTTATCTTTTCATCTCTCTTTCCACAAATGTACGTTCTTCACTCCTTTTCTCCCTTTCAATTTTCAAAGAACATGCGACAGTTTTATCAATAGCTTTATTTTCTGTCATTCTGCTATAAACTTTGTCTTTTTTCTGAAATTATAAAGCAGAGAGCAAAATGCACATCCAGTTTCGCTACTTTGAATACACTAAGGCCAAACAAAAATACGTTTATAGGCACCCTATTATTCCTTTAGTTCGAAAATGTATGAAGGCCATTTTACAAAGCGTTTGTATAAGCAATGTTTGCTTTGTCCTGGATAAATTTACATGTAGCGTTTATAGCTTTACTTCTAAGCTGCGGGTCTTCAGTGAGTTTTTGGTAAAAGTGTGGTCTTTGTCAATTATTGTGTAAGCATGGTTTGTCACATCTTCGCCTATTATTATGTAAGCAACGTTCAAGAAATCAAAGATAAAACTTAATCTCGGATTCACAAATATCCTTGAAAAGTTCGTCCACATCTGAAATATTTTCCACAGAAAACTGCTGACAGAATTCATCCATTTCAACAACACATTTCCCTTCCAAACTCCTCATGAGTTGAGACAGAGCCTCGCCCTTGGGTGACCCACTAGCCATTAACTCTCGCGCTTTCTCGTGATACTTGTAGAGAACATGGCGTTTGTCGTCCTTGGAAAGAGAGCGGGTATAATCACCAATGTCTACATTGTCAGAAAACATGAAGGGTTTGAAGACGGATAAACTCGGACAGGGAGTACCCGTGAACCAATGGCTGTCGGGTAAACCAGCAGACGACAGAATAGTCACGTGACTTCCGGTTGTTTGTAGCAGACGGCTGTCCTCGATCGCCATTTTTCTTAAAATTTCAAACATATCTTTGGTGGAAAACGATCCTACAAAAACATTTGTATTTCTTAATATAAGGTACATTTTCAATAGGATGTCGGTAGCCATTTTAGAGTACTGAAATTATTTATTAAGGATTTTGATGTTTACCGTGGTTCGCGATATTCTTCAGCAGGTCACTTCCGGTACTGCGACGTTCTGTGGGGTTCGTACAACCGATCTCAGTTGGAGGGTCGTCTCCAAACGCGACAGCAAAATCTACTGGTCCCTTTTCTGAAGACCAGTGTCCCGACGTCACGCTTTGTTCTTGGAGGTTTGATGACGTCATGGTATAGTCCGTAGATATTGAGAGACAATTTGAAATAGCGCATGTGCCCTCTGGTAAAAAGATTAAAATTAATTAGCTCCCCTATAAGCTTACTGTTTGCAGCAACTACCCAAAGTCCAAGCTCTTGTTAAAATGGTTCTATTTGCACAACATGTCAACTAGTGAATAAATTTAAGTTCCAATAAGCAAAGGAATTCTGTAACAGCAATGGGGGGGGGGGGGTCAATGTTTGGTAAGTTAACTTTTTGAATTTTATAATTATACTTTTCCCGGGATGGGACCGGACCGCCCTAACGCCCCTCTCTAGATCCGCGCCTGTAACACCTGCATTCACCTGTGATTTGTTTAGCGACCCATGACTTCCCGGCACACTCCACCACCCACGCCTCGTCTCTGTCTGCGATCAGGAAAACGCCACAGTAAGGCCGGGGGTTGTCCACTCCAAACCTCCCTCCCTGCCCATGCTGATCTATCAATGACGTCACAGTCTGAACAGCAGACTTAGCGGAACCCGATCTTTCTAGAATCAGTCTGAGAAAAAAGTCTTCGTTTGAAACCATTGGTATTTTGAATGTAAATTTGAGTACAAAATTCACTGAAGTTAAATAAAAACTATAAAAATTAAGGAATTTTGACACTGTAATTGCTCAAATTCATAACTTGTCAAGACACGTCTCACGCGTCTAGTGATTGAGAAAATTAATGAAATAAATACATGTACTTATTTGGCATAACTGATGTACATATATAACATGTGTTTTTAAAACTTTATATTAAGAATAAGTACTTGAAGGATACATGTATTAATGAAGAATAATACTGACACTGTGCGTTTCTAAGAGGTTTCTACACAAACTTCTAAATGGATTATTTTTTATTTAAAACATAGAATTGGTGAAGTATTCCTATATTCCGTAAAGAAACACAAAAAATGACCAAGTTCACCGGAAGTAGACTGTTCACCTAGTAAGATCGGATGGAGTCAGCATGTTTCCTTCTAAGCTGGATAACTTAGTGAAAACGGAAGTATATCCAGCGCAGACTCCCTGGTCGTTGGCTCCCATTTCCGCTCCCCATGACCCCGCCGTCTGGCTGAGAACGCATGCGTGGGTTCTACTGACTTGGTCTATTTCTAACAGTGTCGTCTTAAAAAATGATTTGTTGGAAAATCATTTAATGTGATATCTCATGTTAATTATGTTTAATCATGTAGTAAAACATGTGTTATCATTATTGTAATTGTATACAGATAATATTACATATTCATAGCGTTATCATGTCAATTATTCTGTTAATTGTACCGAAATATATATTTATGATAAACTTATTGTTATGTATGTTTTCATTAAGAAGGACATATCTGACGAAAATTTCCTCTTTGTTTTATCCTTTTATCAACGAAAGAACAAAAAAAAATATTAAAAACATAGGAATAAATAAATATGGACTATGGTGATGATAAAAAATGCCTCTCAGTTTTGCTTGGAAATATAAACCTTGACTTTACTTCCGGTTGTATAATCTGCGCCTGCGCAGTAGATGACTTGTTGTACGTCCGTTGGTGGTTGATTGGCGTTTTTTCCAAATATGACGCAGTCTTTGGTGAATGGGGTGAGCGCCACAAATATGTCGGCCATCTTGATCTGCAAGGAACACAAGAAAATTAAATCGCATTCAATGACAACTTAATATAGAATCCCTTTTAAATTGGCGGTACAATGCTTTCTGTAAGACAACTGTATATATAATTTGACTGGGCAGAGATAGAAAAACGTATGTTATATATATACTCGCATGTCACCGGGTTCACAGGTGTGTGACTGTCTGTCAGTATATCGGGTCTCGTGCAATAGCTCAGTGGTTAGAGCGCTGGCACGGTACGCCAGAGACCCTGGGTTCGAGTCCCGATTGAGACTTGACTTTTCACCACCTGTGACATTTGGCGCCCAACGTACAAAATCCCACGGTCACTCCCTCGGAACATGTTTCACAACATTTCCTTAACTCGTAGATCGAGTTCTACTCGTAAATTCGAGGACGAATTTCTACCAAGAAGGGGAGTATGTCACCGGGTTCACAGTCAATATATCGGGTCTCAATAGCTCATTGGTTAGAGCGCTGGCACGGTACGCCAGAGACCCTGGGTTCGAGTCCCGGTTGAGACTTGACTTTTCACCACCTGTGATATATCTATACGGTGTAAGTCGAATGTGTACACTGTCAGCTTGTTACCTTTTCACTCAATTGTTAAATGTTTGGCAATCCGTACATAGATAAATACAACCCCTTCCCAAATAAAAAAATAACACAATTGTTTGAATATTCGACAGACGTATATATGTACAAGCTTGTACAACGACTTATTACACATCATGTACGTTAATTGTTTGTTTAACGGTGCTTAAGCTAGCTTTATATATATATATATATATATATATATATATATATATATATATATATATATATATATATATATATATATATATATATATATATATATAGCTTAAGAAATAATATCTTAAAATATTAGACAGATCTGATGATTTGTTTCTTGACCATCCGGACTCCTTTTATATCTCTGTTTGTCTGTCTCTCTGTCTGTCTGTCTCTCAATTCTCTCTCTCTCTCTCTCTCTCTCTCTCTCTCTCTCTCTCATTCTATGTAGTACTTAATTGTATACGTTTGAAGCAGCATGCCCGATTTCAGAAAAATCAATCCGTATAATTATATTAATCAGTGCGAGCCCAGACTGTAAAGATCGATATATTTATGCTGTGTCGGTCCTACACAATCTAGACACGCTGCATCTTCGCTAGCCAAGGGTTTACGATCCACTCTGCTCCTCTACAAGGGTTGTAGAGGAGCAGAGTGGATCGTAAACCCTTGGCTAGCGAAGATGGACACGCTGAAGTGAACGAAGAGTGCAGGTGCCCAAGCTGTCTGCCCTAAGCTTGTTCTGTTCAACATTTTACAACGAACGACCTTATGAAATATCGCGAATTCCTCTCAAATTGTTGGCACAGTGAGAGAAGGCGCGTGTTGGTGGTGGTGGTGGTGGGGGGGGGGGGGGGGGGCTTTCCGGGGCTATCGATGTCTATAGATACCCCCCCCCCCCCCTTAGTTATCTCATCATGTCGTATGCTAACAATATGATAATAAATGAATTGATATCAAATACATCCCATTTCTGCAACAACAAAAAACCCCAGTTGATTCAACAAAATATGTCTACCTGTTCACACACCTGAAATGTTCATTCACCAGGTGAAAATGAGTGGTTAATTCAATATCTAAATCTCTCCCGTGATGTTGAATATTAGCAGATATAAGTATATATACTTACGTTATGTAATCTTCACGACAGCTGTATGTTAATTCTTTCCCGACGAACTGCCGCAGTCAGAACAACGCATGCGCCAGTGTTGTGTATTGATTGTAATTTTACTAATGTTGATGAGAGAGAGAGAGAGAGAGAGAGAGAGAGAGAGAGAGACATAGTTAAAATTTATTGATTTACGACTAAATTGTTTTTTATTTTTTTTGTTTTGTGCTTCGTGCACTGCTTATATCATATTATGAGTATTTGGCTATTAAAGTTATAACGTGATTTTACATTAGGTTATTCTTTCGTAATTTAATAAGTTTTTTGGTTCGGCTTATAATAGGCAATCAAATATAGTAATATTATATAGGAGTATTCGTTGTTTACTACATTTCACTGACGTTAGTATTTTTACTATGGCAGCACCTCGCCTTTTTAATACGTACTATAATATAATGACAATAGAATTATATTACATTTTAATGTTATAGATAATATTTGTTTTTGATAATGAAAATATTTTTATTTTCCGAGTTTTTTCTTCGCCTCCGAGATTGTGTAAATTATTATGTCTAATCACCGCACAGTTTAGTAATATCATTAATTTTGATAAATTCATAGATCCCTTAAGTTTAATTTATTATTTAACTTGTGCGTATTATTAATCTTTTTGTCCTTTACCAATTTTTAATCTAAAGGTAAAAATTATTCCATGACAAACCAGACATGTAATAATTTTTAAATTTAGATTACAAAGTTACAAATTAGTAAACGACATTTTAGTAATTGATTACTAGAAGTTTCTGAACAAATAGATCCCCCATCTCCCTCTCCCTATCTCAATTGATGTAAATTCTGATTTAGAAGTGATGTAAATATGATATATATTGCATGGTTTGAATAGTATTATCACCTTTTCTTTGAATTATGTAAATGCAAGAAATAATGTATTTGAATTACTTTTTAATAGGCTTTAAGAAACAAATTTAATTAATTCACATTTGCTTCTTTTGAATAGTGGCAATTTGTCTTACAATATACAAACTGCTTTATTTTTTCAGCAGTCCAAATTTGGAAGATTTAATATTCAATTTTCTTTTTGGTATTGCTATTTTTATACTGTATTTCAACACTATTTACTAACGTCATCAATTCGCAAATACTTTGTAAATGCATATTTATGAATATTACTATTAATATATTACTTTTAATATATTGTTTATTTTATCATTTTAGGAGGGGAACATGTAAGTTGTAAGATTAACTTTGTTTCAATCCTCAATGAAATTTGTTCGAATCAGTAGGTTTCGTAACACACGAATGTGGCGTCTTGGGACAATCGGGTGTTTATAATTTTTTCTTAAACTTAAAATGCTTATTTAAAGCCATTTTTAATCTTAATAGTATAACTACCTGCTTAGAAATCGCTTATTTAACAGAATTCTGTGCGACGACCGTACTTTATTTCTTATAAACAACACCCTATCAATATTTTATTGAAGTAATCCTCTTCGGCATCGATCCGTTGTTTATTTTTTTGAGTAAGCATGTGGAAAATTAAAAATGTACATAAAGCAGTATCGCTAAATATACAGATTTTTAAGGTATTTTCTTCTTTATTTGTTAATATTTACATTTTCAAATTTCTTTGTCTATGATAGCATTATGAATCCATCAACCCCAACACCGCGCCAATAACTTCATAAAATTTGAGTGACACAAAATGGTTGTCTTATAGCATAACCGAAAAACGGTATTGTCTGTGCCGCGTAGTAATACATAACATGTGCCTCATAAAAAAAATAGTGGTTTTAAAATAATGTTGTTTTAAAGTGTACAAATTGGAAGTAATATAAATATAAGTAATGAGGAATCATTCTTTGAATATTATGAAGTGGTAATTTCGGTCGGAGCGTGCTCAAATCTATCATAAAGCCCCCCAGGCTTTATTGGATTTGACCACGCCCCTACCGAAATTATCACCTTATAATATTCAAAGAATCCTCATTCCTTAAAGAAAATCGGTTGTAGTTCATAACGTTTTGAACTGACAGGCCAAAACCTATGCGAATGCATTCGTTTTACTTTAAAAAACTTCTTTCAAATATATCTTGTTTAGCTGATTAAAAGTAATGTACTAGAGTACCCTTCACATACATGGAGAAATCAGCTGGTCCTTCTGTGTTCCTTTCTAGTCGACAATATTGGTAATTTACGTATTTTAAATAACTTTTTGTGGATGATTTATGAAATGATTCATTGTTTTAATTTTTTCAAGAATTGAAATTCTATCACAAAAAAAAACGTGAAAAAGATTCACATGAAAACCAAAATGAAAATGTACATTTGTTCAAAACTTTCCTAAATATGATCTTGTATAAGTTATTTCTGCACTAGTGCCGGGTGATTAGTGCCGGGTGATGTATGGCACCCATTAAGAGACCACATCAATTAACACGTCAATTTGAAAGATTAAAATAGTTTCAGAATTATTGAAACTTCAAAGAGATAAGAAAAATCCCCCAAAATTCTTTATTATAATAGCCTCTCGGAATTTGTCTGAATATATATATTTTTTGTTTCTTAGGTGACCTTTTCTATTAAGCACGGACGTGCGTTCTCTTTGTTGGAACCTTGTTAACTAAGGCTAAAATTTATACAAATCATTCTTATCAAAACCAAAACGCTCAGCAATGCGTAATGTGCACTCTAATGTTGAAATAGTAGTAGCTATTGACGAGATAGATGTTGCATTTTACTCGCGGAAAATGTCCAAAAAGTCTTTGGGTTTTTTTTTTTGACGAATATGGTTTTGAGAATTTGCTTAATGTGGAATGAGACACATCCATATTATGACGTACTTCATATCTAAATAAACAATAAAATCAAGTATAATTTAATAATGTTTTTCTTTCCCAACATTGTTACCTAACGGCGTAGAGCGATGGGTTAAAGCAGTAACTACGAATGTGTCATGAGATCGAATCATGGTGGGGCTTTTAAAAAGTTCACCTTTCCAAAAGTTTAAAAAATATATATTTTTTGCTCAAATATTGTAAAATTTTGAGATTCTAAACCGATAAAAGTATTTTGTTTATAACTTACTCTTATTCACATTTATATCGACAGGTGCATGTAATTTACCACCTTTCCTCCTTTTTTGTTTGCAATAATGTAGCACTCTCCGAGAGGGGAGGTTACATTATTGCAGCTAGGGAGGGTGAGGTGCCCGGGATGGGTCTCGTGGTTTTGGTTTCTCCCGACCTAGAAGAATGTTCTATACTCAGACAATGGGTTTGCGAGTTTTCTTCTCGTGGATCCATTCATAACTTTAACAAATTAAAAAAGCTACCAAGGAATATTGTAAACGAACCGATAATTTTTAAAAGCAACGCTCAGACCCAGATTTTGTTTGGAACACGTGTGAAGGACACGTTGCTGATTTGTTGGGGTGCCGCCGCAAATGATCTATTCTTCCATGCTGTTGTCCAATGATCTATCCCTCTATTCTGTTGACAAATGATCTACATGTATCCCTCCATGCTGTTGACATCTACTATCAGGATTTGCGTTTAACTTGGCAACACCCCCACCCCCACTCCCCCAAAATGAAATAATTCAATTCAATTATTGACCATGCAATTAAGGACCCTTAAAGGGCAACAGAAAAATTGTACATTGTATGTTCATATTTCTCAATAAACACATGTATACACAAGAGGGAAAGAGTTGTATGATACTTATCTTTAAAATTATGAGAGGAGATGCTAAAAACCCCTTTAAAACCAAACAATGTCAGACATCAAGAAAATAAAATAGGTCAGGGTTTCCAAATGGAGACCCCAAAACAATTTTTTTCGGTCGGGATCGGAGTAGGCGATAGATCACGTGACTGTGACGTCACAGTAGTGGTGTCGACCTTGGTTAGTATCCGATCCGGTGAAGATTATGTCGATGTTTCGGACGGTATCCTCTCGTCTGCTCCGCCAGCACAAGGTAACTTAAGCCACTCATTGAACAGATTCTTGTTTCTGTTTTAATTTGTTAATAAACTAAATTGAAAATGGCAACAAAAGCGACGAAAAACGAAAGTAGATCTGAGATCCAATGTTGTAGAGTGCAAGGTGCGATTCTTTCAGGTTGTTTTCTAAAAGTATTGACCTGTACACGTTGATAACACGTTGATTATGATTGATGTCCACGATGGGTTCGAAAACTGGGATAATACAATTTGCTGTTTTCGTGTAAAACGCGAAAACATATATAATGAGTTCGAATTTCCTCAGCTTCAACTCGCCCATTATTTTTGCATCATGTTGTTGGTTGTTTGTTTTTGGAAAGGGTGGGGGATACCATAATGATTGATAATGTGTCTTTGAAGTGTTTAGTAATGTCCCTGCATAGAGTTCCCCATGTGTCTGTAACTGACTTTGAACCACAAAGCCTTGGTGAAGGGTGGGTGATTATAGAAAATGCATTACCATTTGTTTCATCTCTTGAAATTAAAGAAATATATCTTTCAGTTATATTAAACTGTTAATGAATTTTATCTTTCAGTGATATTAAACTGTTAATGAATCTTATCTTTCAGTGATATTAAAATGTTAATGAGTTTTATCTTTCAGTGATATTAAAATGTTAATGAATTTTATCGTTCAGTGATATTAAACTGTGAATGAATTTTATCTTTCAGTGATATTAAACTGTTAATGAATTTTATCTTTCAGTGATATTAAACTGTGAATGAATTTTATCTTTCAGTGATATTAAACTGTTAATGAATTTTATCTTCCAGTGATATTAAAATGTTAATTTCTTTCAGTGCGTGCATCCAGCATGCTTCTATGGAACACAGACTTCTTCATCGTCAACAGTAAGTAAAGAATTACAGTGGTTTCATTCATATTCAAGGGTATCAATTTTTGTGGATAAAAGTGAAAATCACAGTTTCAAGTATACGTTAATTAGTGGCCAATGACCCTATTAATCAATACAAAATGTTCATGGAAATTGCACTTCCATGAACATATAATTTCGTGGATCAATGAAATTCACAAAAATTGATATTCAATGAATATTGATGAAACCTCAGTATTTACCATTATATTTAAAAATCTCAACTTGTGCTGTAGAGTTTTTTTTTACCTCAGTCTAATTATCCCCCTTTTGCTGACACTTGATCTCGGTAAGGATACTGAGAAGTAACAGAAAATGTAACTGGGAAAATAACATTACAACTACAAGCTTTAAAATCCTTGTAAACAAGTCAATAACGCCTTTGATAAATTATATGTATCATCTTATAGTTTTGATGTATCATCATTTGCAAATAATCCTGTTCATATATTGATGATTTCAACTACAAAAAGATGTTATTTACTGGTATATCAAAGCCTAAGAGCTGAGAAACTGTTTTACAGAAATTGAATCTATAAAGTGTGACTTGAAATACATGAATTGATAATTTCATGTATAAAAAAAGAAAGATGTTGAAAGTAATACTATTCAACTCTGTCTCATTAAATCTCTACTGATAATCATGATAATCTTTCTTACATGATAATCTTACATTGAATATTGCATTGCATGGAAAATTTTGAGAAATATTTTTTACAAAATGCTTTTACAGAACCTTAAAGAAGTCTTGACGGTAAAAATTCCTGAAAAACAACAGGAAGTGATTGCATTCCGCAAAGAGCATGGCAAAACCAAGGTCGGGGAGGTCACAGTGGACATGGTGAGTGCAGAAAGGTCACGTGAAACATTTGAATCTTAATTATGTGTTGCTGACAGTATACACAATTTAATGAGGAATATATCCTGCTCATTTCAAGGTTGTTTTTTTTTTTTTTAATTTTCGCTCACATGTATGCATAACTTCAGATAAATAATAAAAGGTTTATTAGACTTAGAAAATAATAAAAGGTTTATGAGACTTAGAAAGGTGTAACTTTGATAACTTCAACATATCATAATTTCACAATATTTTGTAATGCTGCTGATTCTTTGAATGTAGAGGACACATCCTAGCAACTGTGTTCATTTCAAGCTGTGCAGTTTCCATATGTCTGACATTTTTTCTCTTCTGGCCCAACAACTTTCATAATTTTAATCTTATGAAGTTAAGTTAATGTCATACAGCATTTATTTTATTACCAATCTTACTGCTAAAACTCTGTTTAACAGAAGTTAAGCTTTGAAGATTAGATACTGGTGTTTGTAGCAGAGTTACCCACCACATGGATTTTTCCCAATTTGAGTTGCCTCCAGTAATTACATTGAAAGCAACGAAACAAAAAAACCGAAAAAAAAACCAAACCAGCAACCAAGAAAATCACACAAAAAATTTATGTTAACACATTTATGGCATTTTTTTTACTTTTATATTACAAAATTTGAATTGGTAAGCAAAATCCTTATCTTGAACACAACCAATAAAAAAAACTGTGCCACACCCCCTTTATTTCCCTGAGTGTTCTAACAAAACATCAAAGCTTTTAAGGGTTAGATATCTATTATATGCATACACACAAATTATATTCCTGTCAGGTTAAAGAAGGTAGAGTAAGAAATAAATTCTTCCTGGGATTCTGCACTTCATCAATCATATCTAATGTATTTCATTTAATTTTTATGCAGGAATATAAAAAATGCCCTGCTTATTACATGATATGTGTTTTAAAAAACAATTTTAAATCATTAGAAGAGTTTGACCAACATATCCTAAATCTTATTATATGGAAGTGTAATGTTTAGAGAGGTCTTGTAGTTTTGATATTGTAAACATGGACTTTTTGACAAGACACAGGGTTCTGAATAATTTGCGGTGTCAGACCATTTAATTAAAAAAAAGAACTTTACTGAGCTTTGTCCTATAGTCTAAAGTTTTTTACTTTAAGTCTTAGATAGAAATGACTTCTGGAGTTCCCAAGTTTTTTCTTTATGTTGATAATAAAAAAACCTCTGGTATACAGAAACCTTTAATGCCTGCATCCTTGATCTTCATATCAGTGTCTTCTTACTTGTATCCTTAATCTTCCTATCTGGATCCTTAATCTTCCTATTTGAATCCTTAATCTTCCAATCTGTATCCTTAACCTTTCTATCTGGATCCTTAATCTTCCAATCTGTATACCTATACATTTGATTCTCATACTTGTATCTTGTATCATTTTATCTGTATCCTTAAACTTTTAATCTGTAACCTATATCATTTTATCTGTATCCTTAATCTTTATACCCCCGCAAACGAAGTTTAGGGGGGTATATGGTTTCACCCTGTCTGTCTGTCTGTCCGTCCGTCTGTCTGTAGACGCAACTTTGTCCCCCCTATAGAATTTTTTATTACTGCATGGAACAGTTTGAAAATTTGTACATATGTTGAACACCATCTGAAGATGTTCACCTGCAATTTTTTTTAAGATCAGACAAGATTTAATGATTTTATGACAGTTTTCATTTTCCTTATTCTATAAATTGTACACTAATGTTGAAAAGTAAGGGAGGTAATCCTTACAGATTTTATTAATTAATTAATAGAAAACACTCTAAAATATATTTATATAAATACATCCAGATGGAGTTTTTTGTCTTTACGTCTTAATTAATAAAAAAAATTTATTTTTTATAAGTATTCTATCAACTGACAATGCAAAGATTTTGTTTGTCAATGATAAATTCTTAGGAGCTAATGAGAACATCAAAGACAAGTGTGGCAGAATTCATTTGTCCCAAGGGAGCCATTATCTGAGCCATGGTTCAGATGGAGCATGTGTTTAGGGGAAATTGATAATCTGTAAAATGGGTGATGGTTTTGGGGCTATTTTAAAACTGTTTCATGTAAACCAAAAGGTCTATCATTATAAGGAAATAAATAATATAATTATTAATAAAGAAGTTAAACTATTTTTAGAGGTTGTTTAAATTTATTTGTCAAGTAATTTGATGAAGTGACCCTATTGGGCATTAATTTAAATGAAATTCAAAATCACTGATATGATTGTAGTGTTTTGGCAATTTTAAAATTGTTTGTAATATTAATTTTCTTTTTTACATATTTTTACATAGTATGGTAATTATGGTAATGTTTTGGGAGTTTATTAAATTTAACAAGCTCATCAAAGAAAATCATAGTCCTATGGGATCAATTTTCTGATATGGAGTTCAATTGTGCCTTAGGAGAAAGTGAGGAAAATTTGAAACAACTAATTGCATCTGTCAAGACTCTTATTAGAAAGATATTGAAAGTTTTATCAACAGAAGAGCATTGCTTGGCTACCGGTATTTCTATTCACTGCAAAGGGAGGGGTTATTGTCATTTTGTTGGTTTTTCTTTAAATCAATTAAATTAAAAAAATATATCATCAAATACATACATTTGTAAATGTATTACTGTTATAGATATGTATTTACAGTGAAATTCTGACAATTTTGATTTTAATTTTTCTTTGTTAACTATTTTTTTTACAATTCTAGAATTTTTTTTTTTGTATGTGTTGTGTTCCAAACCTTAATTATTATTCAATTCAATTATTTGTCCCATTTGAAATTAGCCTAGCGGGGGTATTAGTCCCATTAGGACAGTTCTAGTTTAATCTGTTTCCTTAATCTTATACCTATATCCCTAATCTGTATGGTTCCTGTGTTATGTAGATGTACGGAGGGATGAGAGGAATCCGGGGACTGGTCACAGAAACATCTGTCCTTGACCCCGATGAGGGTATACGTTTCCGTGGTTACAGTATCCCAGAATGCCAGAAACTGCTTCCGACGGCCAAAGGAGGAAAGGAACCTTTACCAGAGGGCTTGTTCTGGCTGCTAGTGACCGGGGATGTCCCGACCCAGCAACAAGTGGAGGCCATCACTAAGGTAGGTACTGTCACCTGGAGGCATCCACGATATGAGACTGATTGAGGCTCTTTTAACATTAGAATTCAGTAGTCTGTTTCCTTGAGACCAAGGCATTTATGTTTCTGTGCTTTGTGAAGGGTGAAGTTGAATTTATTGTTGTTGATAGATATATCTCTAAGAGAAAGAAATGATCTATAAATCTTCAGTCAAACAAACAATTGTTTGTGATTACTTTTGTTACAAAAGAGATCAAGTGTATCTGTGGTAGTCTTCACCAGTATACAAAATGTCGAGCTATATTTGATTCAAAACATCTACTAATGTAGTAATGTACAATGTTTATCTCGTTTCTTTCAGGAGTGGAATGAAAGATCTCCTCTCCCCAACCATGTGATCACCATGCTGAATAACTTCCCCCACAATCTCCACCCCATGACCCAGTTTAGTGCCGCCATCACCGTTCTGAACAGCGAGAGTAAATTTGCCAAGGCTTACTCAGAAGGAGTCAACAAACTGAAGTACTGGGAGGTAAGACTGTTAAACGGAGGATTTATCTTCTTTTAGTCTACTGGTAGTCAATGATTTGTCTACTGGTAGTCAATGATTTGTCTATACTGTCTACTGGTAGTCAATGATTTGTCTATACTGTCTTTTGGTAGTCAATGTTTTGTCTATACTGTCTACTGGTAGTCAATGATTTGTATTTACTGTCTACTGGTAGTCAGTGTTTTATTTACTGTCTCTACTTGTAGTCAGTGTTTTGTCTATTGTCTACTGGTAGTCAGTGTTTTGTCTATTGTCTACTGGTAGTCAGTCTTTTGTCTACTGTCTACTGGTAGTCAGTCTTTTGTCTACTGTTTGTCTGCTCTGTTTGAAGTCAACTGTCAACTAAGTCAATTTTTTATCTACTTTCTGTGTATTTGTAGTCAATATTTTATTTACTGTCAGTCTATTTCTAGTCAATATTTTATCTTCTATTTCTAGTACGTTTACGAGGACTCAATGGACCTAATCGCCAGGCTGCCCACCATTGCTGCCATTATTTACAGGAACCTGTACCGCGCCGGGACCTCCGTCGGTGTTGTAGACATGGACAAAGACTGGAGCTACAACTTCACAAGCATGCTGGGATACGATGAGCCCGATTTCACTGAACTCATGCGTCTTTACCTCACCATTCACAGGTGTGAGAGAGAGAGAGAGAGAGAGAGAGAGAGAGAGAGAGACAATAGAACAGCTACAGCTTGGTCACTGAGTGATATATTTTATATAAACAAATTCTAATAAAACTGCTTCTGTATTTATACAGTCATTGAAAGATAAATTTTTTTTTTTTATTTCACGATTTTTAGACAATAAAATGAAGTCTTTTTTAAATGATGTTTTTGTTTTCCAACTCAGAGGGAAATGGCTTTCCACTGTTAAATCATTCTATATATGTACATTGATGTTTGATTAAAGTAACAACATTCTATATAATTATTCCTGTCCTGCTGACTGTATATAGCTGTTTGGTTTCAGTGACCACGAGGGGGGTAATGTGAGTGCCCACACCACCCACCTGATCGGTAGCGCCCTCTCTGACCCCTACATCAGCTTTGCCGGGGGAATGAATGGCCTCGCTGGACCTCTCCATGGACTGGCCAATCAGGTGAGAGGTTACATATGACATTGGAGCAGACATAACTGTTTGTTCAATGTTCAACATTTGTCAAGAAGTCCTATATCATATTTTATGGCTTTAAAACTGAAATGCCATTATTTTACACGTTTATTGATCTACTCTGTTTTGCAAAAACTTAAGGATCCTCCACACACCCGGGGAAAATTTTGCATACAAGCCCGTTCTTTTAAAATACTTGAAGATATGGATTTTTAGTTTGTGTTCAACTTGAAAATGAACACAAAAACTTTCAATTTTGGGGGAAAATCAACTTTTCAAATTTTACCACTCTTCATAAAAAATAAAAATTCCTGCAGTATTCGAACTCGGGACCTGCGGGTTGGTAGTCCACCGGTACATCTGTTACGCCATGGAGATGGTAATCAAACTTTTGCGATATAAACTGTTTCTGAATGCATTGAAATCGCCAATTTGTGATGTACTGTCATAAAAAGTAGAAGTCACGGGGTGTCGAGGATCCTTAATACATGCTATATGTTGTTTTGTAATGATGAAGATTATGAATTTGATTAAGAAATACACATTAAAGAGGAACTTTACTGGTACATCAGCAAAGAAAATTGTTAAATCATGTAAATAAGGAATAACTTGATTGATAAACTGTAGAGTCTGTAACGTCTTTTATTTATAACCGTGCCCGACGTTTGTTACAGGAAGTCCTCGTCTGGTTGACTCAGGTCCAGAGAGAATTGGGAGACTCTGTGTCCGACGAAAAACTCCGTGACTTTGTCTGGAACACGCTACAGTCAGGAAAGGTAACCCTGTTTTGTTTTGTTGAAAATGAAAACTTAACATTGTTAGTTGAAGTGAATACTTATCAAAGAACCCATTGTATTTCCTTACACATTGGAAGTAGTTAAGCATGTTTTACAATCATTCATGTTCTCTGATTTAAAGACTTGCTCATATATTAGAAATCAGAGGGAAGATGAAGCATACAAGAAAAATAAGAAGTGAATTGGTTTACATGAGAGAACACTAATTTATGTGCACCAGACATGATAGATTTGTTTACAGTATCAGTACATAATTGACTCCTGAAAAGATGGCTTGCTTTTCAAATGAAAAATTGAGATGAATAGAGTTTTGCACAGCTGTTTGTTAATGCTGTGTTACAGGACTTGGAGAAGCGTTATAACTTAATTGTACATATTTTGCTGACGTCTCCTTACAGGTGGTTCCTGGGTACGGTCACGCGGTGCTGAGGAAGACAGACCCCCGCTACATGTGTCAGAGAGAGTTCGCTCTACAGAAACTTCCCAACGACCCCATGTTTAGACTTGTCTCTCAGCTCTATAAGATTGTCCCTGATGTCTTGTTGGAGCAAGGAAAAGCCAAGAACCCCTGGCCTAATGTTGATGCTCACAGTGGGGTCTTACTGCAGGTATGTTGTCTCGTATACTCACAGTGGGGTCTTACTGCAGGTACGTTGTCTGGTATACTCACAGTGGGGTCTTACTGCAGGTATGTTGTCTCGTATACTCACAGTGGGGTCTTACTGCAGGTATGTTGTCTGGTATACTCACAGTGGGGTCTTACTGCAGGTATGTTGTCTGGTATACTCACAGTGGGGTCTTACTGCAGGTACGTTGTCTGGTATACTCACAGTGGGGTCTTACTGCAGGTATGTTGTCTGGTATACTCACAGTGGGGTCTTACTGCAGGTATGTTGTCTAGTATACTCACAGTGGGGTCTTACTGCAGGTATGTTGTCTCGTATACTCACAGTGGGGTCTTACTGCAGGTATGTTGTCTCGTATACTCACAGTGGGGTCTTACTGCAGGTATGTTGTCTGGTATACTCACAGTGGGGTCTTCCTGCAGGTATGTTGTCCCAAAGGTTCTGGAATGGGTTGTCCTGAGGGTTGTTTCTTTGTTAAAGCTGTTATGTTTAGATAAGGTTTTTGTGCCTGGACATAAATTGGAATTTGTTAAAGCCATAAAGTCAGTATTGATTTAAAAGAAGTTCACATGTAGAATTTGATCCTTAATAAGATAATTTCAAGATTTAATTGCCTTGTAATTCCTTATATTATGCGAGTACTTAATTCCTAGATCCAATTGTTTTCTATCAAATCACAAGAATATAAAATCGCGAATGCGGAAATTTTCCCTTATATCTTTAAGTTTTCAACTCTCTGAAAATAATGGCAAGATTTTAGAATCTGCAAAAGGTGCTTCTTGCGATTTTACAATAATATTAATTCCTGGCATTTAATTAGGAATCCAGAGTATCACTGCATTGCTTAAAATCTTAAATGCTAACCTAAGTTAATGATAATTATTCATACTGTAGTATAGAGTTTATTTAAATGCTTTTCTCATTAGATAACTATTCTATAGTAAGACTCCACAGCTGATGTTTGTCTTCATCTAGTGAAGTCGCCATGTGCCAACAATTTTACATCGTTATCTTTATCTTGATAACTATGCAAATTGTGAAACATCTTATACATAAAATAAACTTGCAAAGCAATTGCCAATTTTTACTTTGTTGCTACAATCTATTTTGTGTTTATTACAGCACTATAAGATGACCGAGATGAACTACTACACAGTCCTGTTCGGAGTTTCCCGCGCCCTCGGATGTATGGCCTCCTTAATCTGGGACAGAGCTCTTGGACTGCCGATTGAACGTCCCAAGTCGTTCGATACCCCCTCACTTAGGAAACTAGCCAGCCAAGCTGCCAAGTGATGGACTAATTAATCAATTAACAATACAGGGAGTGATTGGGGGGGGGGGGGGTGTAAGGCCTATGTTTGATAGGAATTGTTAATGTATTTTGTTAACTCTTCTTTGATATTTATCTGTGTAAAGCTGTACATTTTCTGTTCTTTTGATAGTGTCTGCAACAAGGTATGGAACAATCTGATAATGTGAATATTTACAATGAACTAGAGAACCTGTGTATGTCCCGTTTGTTCAGTAAATGGATGTAGATTACCAATCAGTCTGTATGCAGTGTTTGTTGATTTGTGGCTTTATTGGCAGCAGTCTCTACACACCATGGCTATTTATTGGAATTCACGATCTCAGGACAAAGATGTTAACTTCTTCGGATGTAATGAATAACCATGATGTGTGTCGGCTGTGCTATCTATCAAAATCAGCTTATGTGCCATGTAATACAGAGTCATCTTGTAGCTTAACATTAATTTACTAATTAAAAGAGGACATACTTTTACATAAATATGCAGATTATCATTTTAAGTTAACATTACCATCCCTATAGTGATAATGATGTGATTATGAAAGAAGAAAAAACTTTAAAAAGCTTTGTTGTTCTGTTTTTCAATGTTAGTCATGATACACAAATGTGTTTATGCTATGGAAAATGGTGTCTGTTAGTCTTGATACACAAATGTGTTCAAACCTTGCGAAATGATGCCCTTGTCATTTACACTATGTAGGAACTTGTTCTGGCCCTGAACACTTGAGATAGCCAAAGATGTTCAAAACCAGAACATGGTAAAAGATGTTCAAATCTGGACTAAATTAAAGATGTTCAAAACCAGAACTTGGTAAAATATGTTCAAAACCAGAACACAGTAAAAGGTTATCAAATCTGGATCAAAGTAAAGATGTTCAAAATCAGAACACGGTAAAAAGTGTTCCATACTGTAACATGGATAAAGGTGTTCATTACCAAAACCCAGTAGAAGGTGTTCAAGACCAGAGCACGGTAAAAGGTGTTCAAAACCAGGGAACGGTTAAAGCTGTTTAAAACTGAGAGTAAACCAAAAGTAAAAGCACAATGAAAAAGAACCCAGTGAAGTGTCATGATCTATCTTACAGTAAATGGACCTTAAAACTGGCCACAGTAAACACAAAGGTGAACAAACCCTGAACGAAATAATTTTTTTTTGTAATTTTACAGAAGCTTGCCAATTGTCTAATTTTTTGGCTACAACAGTATCAAATAATTTTCCATACAAACCTGTAATCTTAGAAACTTATTTAACCCAACAGAATTGGTCCCTTTTCAAAGATGGAAGTATTCAAAGTAAAAAAAACATCTCTCCTGTATGTAATTACAAAATAGCATTGCATTGTGGGCATGTTTAAAATAGGGACCAGTTTGGTTTCGTTTTCCGATCGAGTGACAGCTGGGTTCATTCAACCTGCTATTATTCATTAATTTTAAACAAGACAAACCACAGGACTGGATATAACTAGAACTGTCCTAATAGAACTAATACCCCCGCAAGGCTAATTTCAAATGGGGACAAATAACTGAATTGAATAATAAAGGTTTGGAACACATACAAATAAAAAAAACTCTAGAATTGTAAAAAAAAAAAAAGTTAAAGAAAAATCAAAATCAAAATTGTCAGAATTTCACTTTGAATACATATAACTAATACATTTACAAATTATGTATCTGATGATATTTTTAAAAATTCAATTGTTTTAACGAAAAACCAACAAAATGACAATTTTAAACCCCTCCCTTTGCAGTAAATGGAAATACCGGAAGCCAAGCAATGCTCTTCTGTTGAAAAACTTTGAATATCTTTCTAATAAAGTCTTGACAGATGCAATTAGATGTTTCAAATTTCCCCCACTTTCTCCTGTGGTACAATGGAACTCCATATCAGAAATTTCCATCTAAACCATGGCTCAGATAATGGCCCCCTTGGGACAAATGAATTCAACCACACTTGTCTTTGATGTTCTCATTAGCTCCTAAGAATTTATCATTGACAAACAAAAATTTTGCATTGTCAGTTGATAGAATACTTACAAAAAATAAATTTAGTTAAGACAAAGACAAAAAACCTCTATTTGGATGTATTTATATAAATATATCTTAGAGTGTTTTAATACTATTAATTAATTCATCAAATCTGTAAGGATTACCTCCCTTACTTTTCAACATCAGAGTTAGAATAAGGAAGATGAAAACTGTCACAAAATTATTAAATCTTGTCTGATCTTCAAAAAAATTGCAGGTGCACATCTTCAGATGGTGATCAACATACGTACAAATTTTCAGACTGTTCCATGCAGTAGTAAACAATTCTATAGGGGGACAAAGTTGCGTCTACAGACAGACGGACGGACAGGGTGAAACCAATGTACCCCCTAAACTTCGTTTGCGGGGGTATAAAAATGTATACCAAGGTTAATTATTGATTAGCCAAAACAATTTAAATCCAATTCGTTTTTTTTATAGCTTTTTATAGCAAAGTTGACATTTGCATAACCAAACTTCAAGCCTACAATAATGCTATTAATTTCACTACACTCTGCTGAGTTGGAATAATCTGTGTCTCGGGAAAGGCCTTCACCACAGTTAAAATATCTTCGCTAGCCAAAAGTTTTTGGTCCACTTCACTCCCCATATGGAGAGCGAAGTGAACCAAAACCCTTGGCTAGCAAAGATGCAGTTAAAATGCTTCCCATACACCCGTAATGTAGCAGAAAATTGCTGAATTGCTCCAAAACGATTTTGGAGAATATTAATAAAGTTGCATTGAAAATAACAGTCAAATTGTTCATCATAACAAACCATTTTGAAGCTGTAAATACATTTCTTTGAAAATTTTATTTCTATAATTGCAGAATTTAACATATTTCAACGTTTTTTACACACCATGTTGACATTCGAAACTCTCGGGATTTTTATAGTGAATGCACTGTGTTAAAGTGACATGTATTTTCTTTATTCAGCCGAGCTCTTGTATCTCCCGTATTTTCTTTGATGAGAAGAAAAAAATTCCAATGAAAATTAACACGCATTTGTTTTATTGTTTTTAAGTTTGTCTATGCAAATGTGATATTGTCAAAACATAAAATAAAGAGCCTCCCGTGATTTAGCGTGAATGTAATGCGCATGCGCAAGATTGTAAAATCCAAAAAATTCAGATGATTTTCGGAATCTTTTTTGATTATTAATTAACGAAGGTTGATTGAGAAAAAATGAAAACAAATTGGTAATCTTCAAGTACCAATGATGTTTAAAATATATAAAACAAAAGACAGTACTCTTCTGATTTATCAGTATTAAAGCCCAAAAATTCGAGCCAGTAGTATAGATGTCAAAGTCGTAATACGATTATTCCTGGCATTTACCACCTTGATGTTGGGGGCAAATCATAATAAGCGGTACCATTTTATATAAAGTTTTGTTTTGTTAACAAATTTTATTTATCATTTTGCCATAAGAATATTGCTTAATTTACTAGAAAACTATTACATTGCCAATTCTTTGTACACATTTGAAGTTCCCGGTACAATTATAGTTTAATAAATGCATACATTAAATTTTATTACAATTGAGTTCAGTCCTTTTGGTTAGTCTGAACAGAATGCACATCATTTATGAAGTTCAAATAGGTGACTTCCAATATTATGTCATATTGGTAAAGTATCAAGGTTCCTTGATATTCATCATTTAGCTTTAAAAAATTGTTTTGATGTTAATCTACATTCATTTGGTTAGATTAATTTTAAGGGGGATAACACATCATCACAAAATGGCTGACCTCTGATCGAAACGACATTTCGTTTTAATAAAAGAATTTTATCGACAAAAACATGTATCTTATTCTATAGCCAAGTGGATAAATTTTCCTGCGTGTAATAAGTACATCCCGAGTTCGAACCCTGCATGGGCTTTTGCTATTACTTACTATTTGACTTTTTTAGATATTCATTTTTTATCCCCAAAACTGCAAAAGTTTTGCCTATTTGACATACACGTATGTACAGTTTATTTATCATTATATCTTTCATAATCAAATAATTTATTGTTAATTTGAGTGACTTTTTCCAGGTGTGTTATTCCACCTTAAAGAAACTGTTGATTTTGTAAAAAATAAAATTTGAAGTACCGGTAGTCTGTAAATGAAGTGGGTATATGCACAATTCTCCGAAAAAGGTCTATCATATGACATTCATTTAAAAAAGTGACAATTTTCATAGTTTTATTTTGAAGGATTCAAAGCTTTCACAAATTTTTTTCTCACTGCTACAATAAAAGATCGCAGATCATTGGTTGAATTCAGTTTCTCTTCAAGTTCTTGGACACCATCCAGCTCAGGCGAAAAATCAGACACTGAAAAAAAAAATATGTCATCAAAATCCTCCAGAATATTGACACAGAAATGAACCAACACTTTTACAGAAGTATTGAATAAGGTATAAATAAACCTTATTCAATTGTGTTTATCCATAAAGACTTTATTTAAGTGTCATGCTCATAATTTTTTTTTAGATTTTAATATTAAGTTTTTCCAACTGTATATTGTATTCCTTAAATGATCCTATGAGAACAAAAACTTTTATTTCTGTGTGAACTCCTAAATGGGCCATGTTTTTGACATCACATGATCACTGTGCGCTTTAATGGTTGGACATTGGGTTACTATCCATATAGAGTTATTAGTATATGAATAATTATGAATTTTTTAATTTTGATTGTAATATGGCATTCGATTGGATAATAAATTTAGTTAAAAATGTGTAGACTGGTTTGAGCGTCACAAGACATGTAACAATACAGCAAGGTCAAAAATTTTTGAACAGATTAATATCATTTTTAAAAGTAAAACACACTCAATTTAGACAGAAAGTTACAGAAAATTAAACTATAAGAAATAAACTCACTGTCTACCCAAGTTATACTCATATAACCTGGGTTGAAGCAGTTTACGTTTTTTTATAATCCACTTCGCGGAGTATAAAGCATAAACTGCCCCAACCCAGGTTATACTCGAATAACTTAGGTAGACATTGAGTTCATTTCTTAATTGGTTTGTCTTTTATAAATGTCAATATAAACCAACTGAGCTACCCGGCCCGTTATTTGAACCGTTCTAAACAAAACATTGGTGATACACAGCAATGTTTCAAAGTTTATCAGGATATGAAATTGGTTGGTAATTAAATAATCTTCTGTAAAGGACTCATGGCTTCACAGGTTTGATCTTACCTGTGTAAGTTAACACAGTATACACGTATACCTGAATAAAATGTCAATAGGATGATTCATGTACACATATTGATATTTTACATATACTTGAAGTGTACGAGTTGTTCACACAATGATTCACCTGTATAAGCTGTTAACACAATGGTTTACCTGTACAAGTTGTTCACTCAATGATTTTCCTGTATAAGTTGTTAACACAATGATTCCCCTGTGTAAGCTGTTCACACAATGATTTACCTGTACAAGTTTTTAACACAACAATTTACCTGTACAAGTTTTTAACACAACAACTTACCTGTATAAGTTCGGTCACCATTAATCTTCAGACAGAAACAGCAGGTTACATCAGGATTCTCTTTATCCACAGAGGAAAAACAATACTGCAGGCGTCCACCTATATCATTAACAGACAGAATGTCAAAGTTCTCTCATTCATTTACACAATAAATGATGGCAGGTTTGTCTTTTGATTCATGTAGACAGGTATTTTACATGTTTCTGTTTAAGTTATTACATGTATTAGGGCTGTCCTGATATTTTATGGACCTATATTCTTCTGTTACTACATGAACTGACCTGATATCTTCTGTTATTACATGGACTGACCTGATATCTTCTGTTATTAAATGGACTGACCTGATATCTTATGTTATATTACGAACTGACCTGATATATTATGTTATTATATGGACTGACCTGATATATTATGTTATTACATGGACTGACCTGATATCTTCTGTTATTACATGGACTGACCTGATATCTTCTGTTATTACATGGACTGACCTGATATCTTCTGTTACTACATGGACTGACCTGATATCTTATGTTATTACACGGACTGACCTGATATCTTCTGTTATTACACGGACTGACCTGATATCTTATGTTACTACATGGACTGACCTGATATCTTCTGTTACTACATGGACTGACCTGATATCTTATGTTATTACACGGACTGACCTGATATCTTCTGTTATTACACGGACTGACCTGATATCTTATGTTACTACATGGACTGATCTGATATCTTCAGTTATTACATGGACTGATCTGATATCTTCTGTTATTACATGGACTGACCTGATATCTTCAGTTATTACATGGACTGATCTGATATCTTCTGTTATTACATGGACTAACCTGGTATCTTATGTTATTACATGGACTGACCTGATATCTTCTGTTATTACATTGACTGACCTGATATCTTCTGTTATTACATGGACTGACCTGATATCTTCTGTTTTATTATAAACTGACCTGATATCTTCTGTTATTACATTGACTGACCTGATATCTTCTGTTGTTACATGGACTGACCTGATATCTTCTGTTATTACATGGACTGACCTGATATCTTCTGTTATATTATAAACTGACCTGATATCTTCTGTTATTACATTGACTGACCTGATATCTTCTGTTATTACATGGACTGACCTGATATATTATGTTATTACATGGACTGACCTGATATCTTCAGTTATTACATGGACTGATCTGATATCTTCTGTTATTACATGGACTAACCTGGTATCTTATGTTATTACATGGACTGACCTGATATCTTCTGTTATTACATTGACTGACCTGATATCTTCTGTTATTACATGGACTGACCTGATATCTTCTGTTATATTATAAACTGACCTGATATCTTCAGTTATTACATTGACTGACCTGATATCTTCTGTTGTTACATGGACTGACCTGATATCTTCTGTTATTACACGGACTGACCTGATATCTTCTGTTATTACATGGACTGACCTGATATCTTCTGGAAGTGCATGTCCAGTCGGTCGCGGTAGAAGCCCAGGGCCTGCTCGAGTTCTTTGTGGGTTTTCTCTGTGTCTTGGGATGTTCCTTTGAGTGCTGCACAAAATAATAAAAATTTACTTTCATTCAAATTAAGTGAATCAAACTTGCCTGTTTACTCTCTTATCAAAACAGGCATTTAAATACAGATTGATTTGTAAACAATTAACAGCACAACACAAATCATGTGATCAGTTTTTGTTAATGATTGCAGAAGTACATGAAATATGTGTGCCTTTGGAAATCTATAAATAGAAAGTATACTCAAACCTTGTAATCTGAATATTGACAAGGTTAACAAAAATAGAATTAATAACAAGCCCTCTCAGACACCTTAGGTTGTACATGTAGTTTATTTTCAAGTTTTTTTTTTATGTATCTAAGAGCTAATGAGCCAAGCTGTACAATACCTCTGTGGAAATGGAGCTCTTCGGCTCAGTGCAGTGTAGAAAAGGTCGTTAAGCAATGCGCATGTGTTAAATTAGATTGTCTGAGGTCATCAAAATTAGTACATTTCATCTGATAACTAGAACTGTCCTAATGGGACTAATACTAGTACATTTCATCTGATAAAAATCTTTTGGTGAGAAAAGAAATTATGCAACTTTAGAGGTATCCAAATAGTCTTGCCATTTTATCTCCATTATTACAATACCTTCGTTTCTATGGTGGATGTTTTGCTGGGTGTTGGAGATTTCTGAGTGGAGTTGCTCCCCCTGCTGTAGAGCTGACTGGGTCTGAGTCGTGAGGATCTTTAGCTCCTGTCTGAGATCTGTCAGTCGCTGAACCTGGTCCTCGAGGGCTGTAATATACAATAGATAATATCAACCCACAACACAACGTACGACAAACCATGTCAGCATGCATCACAACTTGTCCAATATACATCACAACTTGTCCAACACATCACAACTTGTCCAACGTACATCACAACTTGTCCAATATACATCACAACTTGTCCAGCACATCACAACTTGTCCAATATACATCACAATTTGTCCAATATACATCACAACTTGTCCAACGTACATCACAACTTGTCCAATATACATTACATGTACAACACAACAAGCCAATACAACATGTCAACACAAGCTACATGTACAACAAGACACAGTTCTGTCTGACACTGGGTCTGGTCCTCCAGGGTTGTAGCAATTCAATATGTAAAAAAAAGCATTATGAAGCCAGTGATGGACTTTGGTCATGGTTTGCTGCCATGACATTTAGAGATAGACATTTGAACCTTTAGGTTTACTGACTGACAGCACACACGTGTCCGTCTGGATATGATAAATAATGCCTGGCTTCCTTAATAACTTACCTTTTTTGTTGTTTTTGGCTAGACCCTGGATTTTCTTGATGTTGTTTTCATGACTGCCAATCTCATCTGTTTTAAAACAATTTTTTTGTTCATTTTAAAACAAAATTCAAGCAAATCAGAGTGAAATATCTTTGATTATCACAGTCATGTGAATTCAACATAATCTACAGTACAGATAAAGTTAAATTGCTCAATTGTAGAAATATTATACATTTGTTGCACGATAGTGTGGATAATAATATTCCCCTAAAAAAAATCGGATTTCCAGAGGACATCTATTAGTACATACCTTGATAATGCTGGACCTTCTTCTCTCATTGATACCTTTGTTTTACCTGTATGTATACATACCTTCTTCTCTCATTGATACCTTTGTTTTACCTGTATGTATACACACCTTCTTCTCTCATTGATACCTTTGTTTTACCTGTATCTATACACACCTTCTTCTCTCATTGATACCTTTGTTTTACCTGTATGTATACACACCTTCTTCTCTCATTGATACCTTTGTTTTACCTGTATGTATACACAACTTCTTCTCTCATTGACACCTTTGTTTTACCTGTATGTATACATACCTTCTTCTCTCATTGACACCTTTGTTTTACCTGTATGTATACACACCTTCTTCTCTCATTGATACCTTTGTTTTACCTGTATGTATACACAACTTCTTCTCTCATTGATACCTTTGTTTTACCTGTATGTATACACAACTTCTTCTCTCATTGACACCTTTGTTTTACCTGTATGTATACAGACCTTCTTCTCTCATTGATACCTTTGTTTTACCTGTATGTATACACACCTTCTTCTCTCATTGACACCTTTCTTTTACCTGTATGTATACACACCTTCTTCTCTCATTGATACCTTTGTTTTACCTGTATGTATACATACCTTCTTCTCTCATTGATACCTTTGTTTTACCTGTATGTATACATACCGTCTTCTCTCATTGATACCTTTGTTTTACCCGTATGTATACAGACCTTCTTCTCTCATTGATACCTTTGTTTTACCTGTATGTATACAGACCTTCTTCTCTCATCGATACCTTTGTTTTACCTGTATGTATACAGACCTTCTTCTCTCATCGATACCTTTGTTTTACCTGTATGTATACATACCTTCTTCTCTCATTGATACCTTTGTTTTACCTGTATCTATACACACCTTCTTCTCTCATTGATACCTTTGTTTTACCTGTATGTATACATACCTTCTTCTCTCATTGATACCTTTGTTTTACCTGTAATGTATACATACACTGTACCTTGATAATGCTTGATCTTCTTCTCCTGTTCCTGATCAAGTCTCTCCAGGTGACCTTTTAACTCCGTTCCGATCCATTTCTGAGACAAAACGCTGTATGTTTCATCTAGGTTGCTGCACAAGGTTGTCAGTTCACTCTGCAGGAAATCTTGTAAGCTTTGTCCAGTCAGATCTAACAATATTCAATGAAATCTTGTAAGCTTTGTCTGGTCAGATCTAACAACATTCAATGAAATGTTGTAAGCTTTGTCTGGTCAGATCTAAGAACATTCAATGAAATGTTGTAAGCTTTGTCTGGTCAGATCTAACAATATTCAATGACCAGCCAGATCTAAGCAGGTCCAGTACAATCACTAGATTTAGCTATGTATTAAAAGCATTTGTACTAAAAGTTGCACTAAAGTGCAGCAGTAATTTTCAACTTTCAACTGATCTGAAAATAATTCATAAAAAAATCACTCTTAAAACTGCTGCTCTTTTTGCGCAAATGCAGTCAAAGTTTTAAAAATTTTGGGGCTATGTATAACTGTTTATGTGTAAGCAAACAGCTATTTTCTAAATGGAACAACAAAGAAGAACAGTTCTGGTTAACATGATGATTGATTGGTAATAATTCAGCACAATATGAAGTAATCACACTTATCCATGCCTCATCGCACACAAGGTATCATACAGTTAATCAAACAATAGAAATGCATGTGTTTCTTAAAACTGCTCAAATGCAGCGATGTTTTAAACTATTTTTGCTCTGGGTTGCTTTTATAAAACTACACAGTACAAATATAGATTGACAGTTCCTTGCGACTTTTTGTCTGTTTTACATAAAATGCGAAATTGTATGAAGGTAGCTAAATATACCTACTTCAGGTAGGTGAATAAAGCTATGTAGGAAAATCAAGCTACGTAGCTAAATCTAGTGATTGTACTGGACCTGAAGAACATTTCATTAAAACTTCTGCATATTTATTAACCCCCCCCCCCCATTACACTCGTATTTAAGATATAAACGGGCCCGCCCCCGTAACGACAAGCAGTGTGAGAGCTCTGGAAGAGCTTTAAAATTAGAGAAAAACTTAACACCTTAAAAAAAGTTAATCATGCTCAAATCAGAAACTTAAACCACAGGGGCTCGTCACGAAGTTTTTCCAATCTTTTATATCTACCACCTCTATACAATAAAATACACGTGTATTTTATTGTTAGAGGTAGTAGATATAAAAGGTTGAGAAAAAAACTTCGTGACGAGCCCCTGTGCTTAAACATGGTAACGAGTGGTTTTGCTCCGATCGCTTCTTCGCGCTGAGAGGGTTCGCCCCTTTTCAATATATTCAAGGACCAACCTAGGGGGCGACTTGGGCGAAATAGTCGCTTTTTGATCGGTAACTTCGCCAGAATTTCCTCCGAAAGAGAAGTTGAAGTCGCCCTGTATTATGAGTTCACAACCGTGTAAATTAACCCCAAAGGCAATAAAATGATAATTAACTAATTCTGAAGACGTTTTCACAGTCTCAGTTAACCCCTGTTGTGATTAATTACTCAAGACTGTCTTATCTTTAGAGGGTTATAAATACGGGTGATGCAACCACATACTGTGCAACCGATGTTTATTTCTTTTAGTGTTGATGTTACAATTAGTTGGTAACTTGTAATTAGTTAATAACTCTGCCAAAGTAATGCTAAAACAATCATAAAACCGTTTGTTTACAGTTATCTTTAAAAATAAGATCATCTACATAACGGTTGTAATTGGGTCAAAGGGTTAGACTAATACCTCCAAAATACACAGAAATACAGAGACTGATTTTATTTGTCATTTAGCTAACACAATTACAACACATTTCATCTATAAAATGTATGAATACATCAAATAAATTAAATTTAATAAATTGGATAAGTTTTTTTTTAATTTTTAGATTTTTTATTGACTTCTAATCTAAATTATTAAAAGTTGAGTCATAAGCGTTATGCTGTTGTCAAGTAATGGAAGTCTCCCTGATTTCTCACACTTCTCTCTATTTTTCTGTTAGGGAGAAGTGAAGTCTCCCTAAAATTTTGCTCTAGGTTGGTCCCTGATATTATATGAATATTATTAACGATCAAGGATTACCTGTATTTATCGATCTAAGCAAACCCTAAATAATTGCTAACGTTGTGTTTTATGAAATAATTTAAATTTATCGTGATTTAACCTAATCGAGCTGTCTAAATTAATGCCTTTTATAAACATTTGTGGAGTGAAGGCATTTTTAGTCAATTTTCCGTCATTATAAACAGTATACAAAATATGACATTGATAATATATATGCATTGGCCAAATGGACATAAAAAATATCATATTGCTTGCACAATAGGAAATATTGTCCGATTGAAAATATATTTAATAATACATTAATTTAACATACATGTATATGCGAGCATCTTATGGAATTTTGGGCATTATTTAATTCATTTTATTATCTATCACATAATGCATTATATTTTAGTTACTCATCAACTTATGGCAGTAGAGGCAGCATTCCCGGACCATTTCTTTGCTATTCTTTCAGAATACTAGCTGGTTAAAAAAAACATGCTAACAAATTCCTGAGATACCCATCCTTTAATTCTCCAAATTAGATCGCAGTCAAAGCTATTTATTTAACGGTTCCATTGATGGTGGATTAATTGCCGACTAATTATAATCTGCTCAGGCGATGTTCGTGCATGTGTATAAAATTAGTCTAATTAAACTAAATTACCTTCTAAAACATTTAATTTACCACTTATGTATAGATAGAAATAATTTAAATGACGTATTTAAAAACAAAAGCAACAAGCAGTGTTTTTTGTAGTACTATCCGGGCGAATCCACCCGGGGCGAGCATGTATTCGGAGCGAAACCACTCAGCGCGAACAAGCGATCGGAGCGAAACCACCCGGATTAAGTTTTGTAGCTTACAACGCTAATTTACACTCAACTCATTAAAGTACACCTTTTGAGCTGAAATTAATGCGATTAACAATAACTATATAAGATATTATTTTAAAAAGGTCAGAAGATTGATATGCCGATACAAAAAACAGCATACCTTGGTTTATTGCATCCATTTCTTCTGTTTACTAATTATACTACTTCGGTCAAAACAACCGCCTTGATACTGCTTCCTGTTTCTATCTTCCAATCAAATTGCGCGTACTTTGTTTTTGTTCGGAATTTGAATATACGCATTAACTGATGACGTGTAACACATTCAGTGTCATTAACTGCGCCATTGACGAGTGACTGTGACTCACAAAATAAAGAATAAATCGAAAGTTTGATCGTAAGAGTTAAATCTACTTGATGATGGGGGATACGGAAGTCCTAACTACTCTGAAAATTCTCATAATAGGAGAAAGCAGTGTTGGAAAATCCAGGTAAACAGATTTATTCCCCTCTCTCCTGCCATGTTTACATTTTTCTTGTCGTCAGTGAAGCGGAACATCACAACAATTGGTCTTGACTCTGCCTAAGGATCTGAGGAATACTTGATCTGTGTCTAGATATACTATAGTCTGTCCCAAGATGTTAAAGTCGCACATTTAGATGATTTTTTAAAATAAAAATACATGTACACATACGTGAAAGAAAATCTAAATGAAAGGGAAAATATCCAAGATAAATTCATTCACACATTATAATATTTGTGTCTTGATATACTAGTACTATAACTTGAAATAGTGTTTTTTTTCTGCCAGTTGCCTTATCCAGTTAGTTGCAGCTGGGACTGACTTTGGGAGGGGGGGGGGGGAGTGCTCAGCTGTTTGTAAAATGACATATTGTGTATTGTATATAGCCTTTAACTGAGATTGTAACCATATGTTATTTGATTTTTGTTTTCAGTCTGCTGTTACGATTTACAGATGATACTTTTGACCCAGAACAGGCTGCCACTATAGGTCAGTATGTATAACGATGCACCACTGTAACTCTGTTTGTACTGACCCAGTCATGTTTGGATAAATCTTTAAAAGAGTTTTTGGATTTTAGGTGTTGATTTCAAAGTAAAAACTCTTCAAGTGGATGGAAACAGGGCAAAACTAGCCATCTGGGTAAGTGAGCATTGTGATTGATAATAGAGATGAATAGTTGGTATTCACTCTCGTGTCTTAAATTTCATTTTGTTCTGCTGTATTTAACATGTGTAGCCTATATTTATAAACTGATGGTATCTGCATCAATTTGTCAATGACTGCTGCTTTTCTTTTAAAATTGAACTTGAGGAATAATCTATTGGTGGAGTATTTTAAATGGACTATCCAGTTATTGGTGACAACACTCTAGTGAAATGTAGTCCCACTGTAGATGTTAATTTAAATGCATAGATTGATAAGCATTACATGTATATGATAGTGCTTCATCATTTATTTATTTATTTAATATTGCGTAACTATTAAATCATTAATAATTTATTTAGGATACTGCTGGACAAGAGAGATTCCGAACACTGACACCAAGTTACTACAGAGGAGCACAGGGGGCTATTCTAGGTAATCTGTCACTAATACTCAAGTTACAACAGAGGGCACAGGGCTATTCTAGGTAATCTGTCACTAATCCTTAAGTTATTACAGAGGGCAGAGGGGGCTATTCTAGGTAATATGTCAATAATACGCAAGTTACGACAGAGGACACAAGGGGCTATTCTAGGTAATTTGTCAATAATACGCAAGTTACGACAGAGAGCACAAGATTCTATTCTAGGTAATTTGTCCTTAATTTACAAGTTACGACAAAGGACACAAGGGGCTATTCTAGGTAATTTGTCACTTATACACAAGTTACGACAGAGGACACAAGGGGCTATTCTAGGTAATTTGTCACTAATACACAAGTTATGACAGAGGACACAAGGGGCTATTCTAGGTAATTTGTCACTAATACACAAGTTATGACAGAGGACACAAGGGGTTATTCAAGGTAATCTGTTATTAATTTAATAATCAAATTACTATAGAAGGGCACAGGGGGCTTCATAGAAATCATTTGTTTGTAAAATATGTCACTATTTGACATTCTGACATTGTTGACAGTGTATGTGTACTAATAGATATTCTGATTTTGTTGACAGTGTATGTGCATGAAATAATATTCTGATTTTTTACCGTGTATGATGTGACTCTAATTGACATTTGTCTGGTTTTGTTGACAGTGTATTTGACATTTGTCTGGTTTTGTTGACAGTGTATAACATGCCACTATTTGACATTTGTCTGATTTTGTTAACAGTGTATAACATGCCACTATTTGACATTCTGATTCTATTAACAGTATATAACATGCCACTATTTGACATTTGTCTGGTTTTGTTGACAGTGTATAACATGCCACTATTTGACATTCTGATTCTATTAACAGTATATAACATGCCACTATTTGACATTTGTCTGATTTTGTTGACAGTGTATAACATGCCACTATTTGACATTCTGATTCTATTAACAGTATATAACATGCCACTATTTGACATTTGTCTGGTTTTGTTGACAGTGTATAACATGCCACTATTTGACATTTGTCTGATTTTGTTAACAGTATATAACATGCCACTATTTGACATTTGTCTGATTTTGTTGACAGTGTATAACATGCCACTATTTGACATTTGTCTGATTTTGTTAACAGTGTATAACATGCCACTATTTGACATTCTGATTCTATTAACAGTATATAACATGCCACTATTTGACATTTGTCTGGTTTTGTTGACAGTGTATAACATGCCACTATTTGACATTCTGATTCTATTTACAGTATATAACATGCCACTATTTGACATTTGTCTGATTTTGTTGACAGTGTATAACATGCCACTATTTGACATTCTGATTCTATTAACAGTATATAACATGCCACTATTTGACATTTGTCTGGTTTTGTTGACAGTGTATAACATGCCACTATTTGACATTTGTCTGATTTTGTTAACAGTATATAACATGCCACTATTTGACATTTGTCTGATTTTGTTGACAGTGTATAACATGCCACTATTTGACATTTGTCTGATTCTATTAACAGTGTATAACATGCCACTATTTGACATTCTGATTCTATTAACAGTGTATAACATGCCACTATTTGACATTCTGATTCTATTAACAGTGTATAACATGCCACTATTTGACATTCTGATTCTATTAACAGTGTATAACATGCCACTATTTGACATTCTGATTCTATTAACAGTGTATAACATGCCACTATTTGACATTTGTCTGATTCTATTAACAGTGTATAACATGCCACTATTTGACATTCTGATTCTATTAACAGTGTATAACATGCCACTATTTGACATTCTGATTCTATTAACAGTGTATAACATGCCACTTTTTGACATTCTGATTCTATTAACAGTGTATAACATGCCACTATTTGACATTTGTCTGATTTTGTTGACAGTGTATAACATGCCACTATTTGACATTCTGATTCTATTAACAGTATATAACATGCCACTATTTGACATTTGTCTGGTTTTGTTGACAGTGTATAACATGCCACTATTTGACATTTGTCTGATTCTATTAACAGTGTATAACATGCCACTATTTGACATTCTGATTCTATCAACAGTGTATAACATGCCACTATTTGACATTCTGATTCTATTAACAGTGTATAACATGCCACTATTTGACATTTGTCTGATTTTGTTGACAGTGTATAACATGCCACTATTTGACATTCTGATTCTATTAACAGTGTATAACATGCCACTATTTGACATTCTGATTCTATTAACAGTGTATAACATGCCACTATTTGACATTTGTCTGATTCTATTAACAGTGTATAACATGCCACTATTTGACATTTGTCTGGTTTTGTTGACAGTGTATAACATGCCACTATTTGACATTCTGATTCTATTAACAGTATCTAACATGCCACTATTTGACATTTAATGCAATCCAGAATAAAAAAGGAAAATCCACGCGTACTTTTTCTGGGTTTTAATGCATTTTATGGTAGGAATCATATATTTATATCACGCTATGAGAACATAGCATATATAAGTCAATACTTTAAAGATGAACAATCCTCCACCTATATGCATGGAGGAATATTCCTTCATCATTACATGATAATAAACATCAAAAAGACTCTCACTATTAAAACATACATGTGTCAATAAAAACATTAGGGAACTTTCTTCCAACCTAATATGTTGCTGCGAATGCATGGGGGAATATTCCTCTATCATCAAATGATCATATAAAAGAAGACTCGTACTAAAAATGCATACACCAACACGGGAGAATATTTCTCCATCATCAAATGACACAAAAAGACTCTCACAGAATTAGCAAATAGGTTTGAATAACATCATAGGGGAACATTCCTTCCTCTTGATGTGTAGCTGTGAATGATAGAGGAATATTCCCTCATCACAAATATTCTTAATAAATAAAATAAACTTATATGTATCCGTAAAAACATAGGGGAACATTCCTCCATCCTGATGTGTAGCTGTGAATGATAGAGGAATATTCCCCCATCACTATTATTCTCACTAAATAAACTAATATGTATCCGTAACAACATAGGGGAACATTCCTCCCTCTTGATGTGTAGCTGTGAATGATAGAGGAATATTCCCCCATCACAAATATTCTCACTAAATAAACTTATATGTATTGGTAACAACATAGGAGAACATTCCTTCCTCTTGATGTGTAGCTGTGAATGATAGAAGAATATTCCCCCATCACAGATATTCTCACTAAATAAACTTATATGTATTGGTAACAACATAGGAGAACATTCCTCCCTCTTGATGTGTAGCTGTGAATGATAGAGGAATGTTCCCCCATCACAAATACTTCCATTAAATAAACCTAGTGGAATATACCTACATCTTTATGCGTTGCCAATGAGTGCATAGAGGTATGTTCCAACAATATATATCTAAAGATTCTTACAAAATGGGCCTATATGCTTCAATTTTAACATAAAGAACATTCCTACATCTTTTATCAGTTCCAATGAATGCATCGAGGAATATTTCTTCACCATAACGCAATTATCTTCATCAAAAATATTCTAACTAGATAAGCATACATGGGAAAAAACAAGTAAGGGGCACATTCCTCCATTTTGATCATTGACATTAATTCATGGAAAAATATTCCTATATCATTATTTCACATTAATGTACAAAAATGTCTAACTAAATAATCATATATATAAATTACATCAAAATTAATTTTAAAAAGTAACTGTTTATAAAATAATTAAACTCACGTGTTCTTAACATATTATGAAAAAATCTTCTACATGTGAGAACTAGTTATTGTCACAAAAATGACTTACAAAAGAGGCTAACAAATGTTAATAACATCATAGAGAAACATTTCTCCATTCATAAAGGAATATATACAAACTGAGCATATAAATCAAATATAGGTCATAGGCAACATGGGGGAAGTGAGTGGAATGAACACATGGTAGAATATTTCTGCAATGCAACTCATTCTTCATAAGTTGAAATGTTGAGTAAAATAGGCTAACATGTGGCAATAACATCAAAAGAGAAAAATATCTCCATTATAAGGTGTTGCCAAACAAGTCACATAAAGAATATGAACACATTTATATCACTTCTTGTCATCCAAATTGTGCTTATAACTGTAGGTATCTCTTGATACTAACTTCATCTAATCACAACTTTTTGGCAATGGAAAATCTGTAGTTTTCTCTTTTCAACATCCTTAATTGCCATACTTCATCCTTTTTCTTTACATTTCTTGGATTTCTTTGGTTTGGATTTTGAGAGGACTACCTAAATTTATGAAATTGAATTAACATGTTATTTAGTTTGCTTCCGCGACTAAAAATAGTGCCAGAAATTTTGTAGAGAAAAATCTTTTTTATTAACGAATAGATATGATTTAAAGATATTTTTAAAGAGTACTTAACAAATTGGTTATGTAAGTTTGTACGTTCTATTTAATCTAACAATATTAAAAATGCGTGAAGACCTTTATATTTGTGCTCATTCACTGAAATATATACCAGCTACTTCTTGAGATATTTTTTGCACATACCTCATGATCATCAAGCTCTCTGTCTAGCATTTCAAGTAAATGGTGTTCAATGTCTGCATTGGAGTTTTCTGTGAGCTTTTGTTTGTTCATCAGTTTTGGTAACAGCCAGTCCGCTTCTCTTTTGGCATAATCAAACAAAGCATCTTTGTTGTCCTTAACAAGTTGTAAGTATTTCAAATATTGTAACCACCATTTGTACTCGCTATCTCCAGGCAAATTGTACTGCTGCTTTTCAACATTTCTCTTTACAGCTACTAGGTCGATTTTGTGAAAGTTTGGAGGTATAAGAATTTGGGGATTACCAGAAGGAATTGAATGTAACATGTTCTCTTCTGTGTAAGTCCATGGTCGACTGCTATTTGCCCTGTACTGCATTATAACTTTTTTTGATATGTCTCGGCTATACTTGAAATGGAGTGGTTTGGAATGTTTTTTAATATTATTCAAACACGGTGCAAGCCAGGTTTTAATGTCGAATAGACCTCTCAATTGTTTAGCACCATTGAGCAAAGAAAGAAGTTTTGGCATTGTCTCTGCATCCGAATTTCGCAACTTCGTTGATAATTGAGAAAACGAGGCATCAATGTCTTCATGTGTATGACCCACGTGGAGAAAAGACAAGTGAACCTAAAATTTGATTTAAGTAATAGAAAGATAAATATAAATTTGAATTGGTATTTCAACATCTCTGCATCATTAATTATAAATACATGTAGAATAGGGTATATAGAAATGATTTAATGTCGACAACATATGATTGTTAAGTTTGATTAATAAAAATGAATGAAAACTATGTCCATCCAATGTTCATTCTGTTACTCACTTCGTTGAAAATGTCCAATTTGACCAGTAGCTCACAAAAGCCAAGGACAAATCTATTTTTATTCTCTCTAGCACAGTTGTCAGCTTGGATGTATAATGTACTTTGAAGAAATCCAGTCTGTAATTATTATAAAAATACAAAATACTTAATGATTATTTTTATTTGCTATAATGCCGAGGTTAAAAAATTAATATCCTCAAATGATTAACAAATGGAATTCTGGAAAATTTAAATATATTAATTTTGAATCTTACTTTTGATAACGCCTGGCTGATGCTTTTCAATATGACATTCATTACAAGATTTGCATCGTGCTGGTATTCATTCATGTCCACATAAAGATCTAGTGACTTTAGCCCATGATTCAATACCCCTTGAATGTGGGTTTTCAAAAAACTGTTTGGGTCTACACCCTAGAAAATAAAAAGGTATTTTTGTTTAACAAATATGAACTGGCAAATATGTTTAATATTGGGGAGTAATTAAAATTAATACCGTTTGAGACGTATAGATTCATTAAAAAGATTGAGTTACTATGCGGAAGTAGAAACAAATACCTTCATTAGCCGCCCTGTAAAGTGTGGCAAATTAGTTTTACCTGGAATACATATCGTAATGTTATTTAATTTAAAAAAAAACCAGGATAGAATATAGCAACACTTTTTGAAAAAAAATGCAACTTACTCTGGTCCATCCCATCAATAATTATGCTTATGAATTGCCTGGGATTGCTTCTTGCCACCTCCCTTTTCTTGTAATAATATCTTCTCTCTGTCCTTATAAATAAAATCAGATATATCTTGTTATTGATTTAAATTATGAGAGGGTTATTACTACATGTGTATAAATCTAATCTAATTAGCCAGACATTAATGAATTTTTACTTGATTAAAAAATCCAAATACCTCTGATAGTGAGTGATATAGAGACATATAGAGTCTTAGGCATCCAATACATTTTCAATTTTGGCGTAGAATATTAATGAGAGTGCTGATCCTCATGAATTGTAATGCATGTGTAGGGACAGGATGCTACTTTCATTGCTATTTGCATCCTATAGGTTATATGTATTTCTTCACTAAAATCATTTTTATTGAATTGTAAAATATTCCTTTACATCGAAAAAAAATTCAAATCTTTTTTCTTTCTTTTAACACTTCCGTTTCGCAATGACGCTGGTGGACACATTTGTTACATAGCATATTCCACAACTGATAAAGACCCTTTAGGATTTTATGCTCGTGCATTTCCATGAGAAAATGTCACATTTAATTGCTTATATCTGCTAAACCAGAGCACATATCAAGGTACGGATTTTTGGAGCGTTCTAAGATACTATTGATTGCTGTGAAAAAATTGACTGGAGGTACTCTTTAATAAAATACCAAATATTTTGCTATAGTATATTTGATTGTGGTAGAGAGCAGATGTTAAAGAACTGAAGACATAATATTTTTAGCTCATCATAATATTTTTAGCTCATCATTTTATAGTTCTGATAACAATCCCAGACTATTATCCATACTCTGAGTATAAACGTCTACTCAACAAAATGTAGACTCAGTTCAGAGACCGTAGATATCAATAAAAATATTTAACCTTTCTCTTCTGTTATCTGGATTCTATTTAAAAAATATATTCTATACAAGTATTAAACTACATTTGCTATCAAATAGGATTATCTCACTTCAAACATTTGCTTCACTAATATTTAATAAGACTACATCAAATTGCCTCATTTGTTCAATCAATAAAGTTGAACCACAGTTTGATAGTGGATTATGTTTTAAAATTGAGTAAGGTTAAAAAACATAAGGGACTTCACTATCTTAGAAAGTTTTCACATACTTGCAAATGCATATTAAAAGTGATTTTTACAAAATAGCAGCTTATCCAGCACTATTTTATATCGATACACTTAGGCATGGTACCTATGTGAATTTTTGATCCTGCAAAAAGTTATAAATTACCCCAAAATGAACCTGTTGCAAGCTACATTTGCTTGTATTAAGTTGTTAACATAAATAATTCTTAATTGAAGTCTTTCTCTGATGGATTGTTTACACTAGCCTTAATCCTCCTGTGATTAATACTGGCGCTCCCAACTTAAAATCTACGTTTTCAAGCTGCGTGTTGTTATCAGATCTATCAGATCTAAAGTATAGCCGATTTTCTGTCAATTCTTGCTTGAAGGCTGTTAAGCTGGTATTAAGCAATAAAACAGAGAGGATGCTAAATAATATTACTAATAAGTTTCATGCAAAATTTCAGCTAGTATGACAGTTTTAAATCAAACTAGTTAGAGACTGAAAAAGTTTATGAGAATCTAAAAGATATATTTTGTTTTTATTTTAAACTACTTATTCAGAAACACCCAATCCCACAACAAATAATATATTTTTTAAACTTACATTTGTCTTCTATTGTGAACAGACATCATTTGTTTCAATTTGGTTCTCTTGACAGGATCCCTAGTTTTTTCCAACTCTCGTTCAATATGAACACATGTACTACATTTTGAAAAGGAATTTGTCTGAAAAAAAAGACAATGATTTTAATTTAATTAAAATTGATTGTTTCTTATTGAGAAACTTTACTTATCATTTTAATTTTTTACCTTTTACATGTTTATATTTACTATTATATATGAGGTAGTATACATGTAGTGATACCTGCTTTATCTTCAACTTTGGGAAATCTGTCTTCCAAATTTCATAAAATGCTGCCCTGCTGACAGTGTAGGCAGATGAAATAGATATTTCAAATTGTTTAATTTTTTCTGCAACATATGCGTCATACAAGTCGTTTTTTCTTGTTTTAAAAGGCAACATCATGTCACCATTATCTGGCATTCTGTCAGCATGAAAATATTCATAATTATGTAGCCATACAACAGCCCCTTCTCTTGCTTTGCCAAATCCTCTGACATTTCTAAAACTAGCAGCCGAATTTCCTTCCAAGGCTTTTTTATAATACTTATAGTAAAAGGTTTTGTTGATTTTTAGCAGAAGTTTGAAACAAGAAGAGCACACGTTGTGTCCACCATCAATTAAAAACCTTTGGTGTTTTCTTTCTTTTATCTTATCAATAAACCATTCTACCCGTTGTTCAAAGCTTTTTGTCCAAAATCTGTACCTCATGCTGTGCATCATCTTTTCAGTGACATGTTTCAAACACAACTGATGGCATTTATTCTTTTCCTTCATAGATGATGCAATGTCTTTTAATGCTTTTCTTAGAAGGATGGAACTCTGTTTTTTCACAACTAACTTTGTCTTTTTATTTGTTACTTGTTCTTCAAAACTTGAGTTGTAAATGCTGATATCACTGATATCTAGCCTTTCATGTTCAGGGCTGTTCCTCAGCTCATCCTTAAATAACAGAAAAAAGAAACCATTCAAAAGCTATCAGTATCATTCATTAAAAGCTATATGAAATTATTTTTTTCCTATTATTCTGAATATAAATTAACCACAGATAATTGTTAAGATTAAAACAGATCGTCACTTTAATAACAAAAAAAAAATCTGTACAGTGGAATATGAAGCAAATCAATTTTGTAAGCAATATGGATTGCAGTGATGTAATTTTCCTTAATTTTCATCCTCTAATTAGCTTTTATCACGAACATGTTATAACTAAATAAAGTAAACTAATACTTGCACAAAGCATTAACTTGAATAAATATCATTCAATGTAAATATAGTGTGGCGATAATAGCACAAGTTTATGTTTTCCAATTGCATGTATTTTTCTAACATTTTGTATAACACAACAACTCTAAAAATTACAAAATTACAAACAGAACAACAGAAGGACTTCTAAAATAAATAAAGTCTAGTAAATGATGTAGTTAATTTTGTGAAAAATAAGAAGAGCATTAGAAATCGCCAAATGAAAAATATTACCAGTATTTTTGGAAAAGATGCCGTTCTTAAATTTGCATTCCTGAAACACATGTAAGAAGGCCGCTCAGCTTTTCTTGGTGTTGATGTCAGTTGTACAAACTCACTTTCATAGGGCATATCATCCTGCATGATTTATCAGAATAGACTTTTCATAGATTTCATGTGCTAACGTTAAACAATAAACATCTGATTCTTTTTTAAGATGAAACATAATTCCTCTGATGAAATTATATATTGTTAAAATATCATCTGAACTGAAAACATAAACATCGGTATATACTTATTTTCTTTATTCCTTATAGTTTACCTCATTCTCAAAATCAAATGGGTCTGCCGTTTGTTTACTTCCTACATCAGACAAGTCTTTAACTTTTTCACCGTCCTCAAAACTCATGCTTTTAAGTATGTCAGACAAATTTGACTTGAATGAAAAAAATACAAGAATATTAATTAGTCATTTTCTATATACTATAGTTTTCATCATCATTTATGTTTTTAAAAGAATCATGGTTTATTATATTCAAAACAATAAGTTTGTTACTCACCATTGAAATATCAAACTGAGTGTCATCCTTTTCATGTTGATCATCATTATCAATGCAAATAAATGGCTCCTTTACATAGCCATGCTGATTTTCTTTGTCCTTTAGTGGCAATTCACTTAAGTTGCTAACAGATGTAACAACATCATAGTGATCGGAATTCTTATGATGTAGATATATAGCTAAACTTGTGGTTTTATTTTCTGGTTTAAATTCCAACCATTCATACGAATGTCCATGTTTTGAATACACAAAAATTGAGCAATTAAAGACTTTGGCAGCAAAATAAATTTCTATATCAGTACCCCACACACCATTTTCCCTCATATTTGTTCGTTTGAGATAATCCTCTGGAGTTTCATTATATACAATCGGATTTCTGCTCTTTGCAATAAAAGATGTTATAATATTCCTGATATATAGGTGAAGTTCTTCATTGCCACTAACAGCAAACGCAATACTTCTGAACAAACAATTTCCATCACCTCTAATTTTGAAACAAGTAGACGGAACTCCTAAATGGGAGCTTGGTAGATAACGCACATCTCTCTCAACAAAAGAAATCCCAAGTTCATTACAAGTTTCAATTTGCCAGTTTTTTGAAACAGGGTTAAATTCTCTGGAAATGTTCATTCTGAATTGAAAATCTTGAGTGAGATTATAACCAGTGTTAGCCACTGTCAAATTGTAAGGCACGGTGAGTTGCTCATTCGCGCATTGTGATTGGTTAAATTTTACGGGCTTTTATTCCTTACACCAAAGACCATCATCAGCACTTGCAACTGTTGATGGTGATGTAGATTGAAAAATCAAAGATGTCCCGAGAAGTCATTTTAACTGACGATGAAATTTTCAAAAGTATAGATGGTGACATGATTGAAAAATCATTAAAAGGTATGTTTATAAAATTCAATGTCATAAAATATTTTTATTTTAAATAATATTTAAAAAAAAAACAAAAAAAAAACTACATTTATTTTTCCTTCTTATTGTAGGTACTCATGTCAAAGTACATGTTGATAACCTTATTTCTCCGAGCAGTGACCATTGCATTAGATTATTAAATGAAAATCACGTGAAGGAACTTGCAGATTCATTCATTCAAAACTTCCAGCCTTACACTACATTAGTTGGACTTCTACGTGTATGTGAAAATGTCCCTATTGCTGACCTTTGTTTACCAGGAAAAAAATGTGTAGAGGTTCTGGGTGGAAACCACACCAGAGCAGCATTACAAAGAATTTTGAATTCTGATGAATGTGTGCAAAAGGAAAAATACGAATTTGTTTATATGGACATCTATCAGAACTTGACCAAAGATCAAGCTTTGTTTCTAGCATTTAAGCACAATGAAATTCATGAACACTCCCAGGAGTTAAGTTTTGCAGAAAAAGTCAGCTTTTTTCGAAAACTTCTCCTAACTTGTCGGAGGAATTACGCTGGACAGACCCCCAAAACTATTTCAACTAAATGGAGGTCAGAAATTGCAGCAATCATGAATAAATCGGTAAGTACACGTTAATAAAAAATATTTTTTATAAGGACATATATTTACTCATGCATCAGTATGCCTTATTCACTGAATGACAGTCCAAAATGCAATATCTTTCTTTCCAAAAGAACACAAAGTCATCATGATCATAATAAATATTGATAGTTTTAATTGAAAATATTTTTATGACTATTGTTTTTATTTTTAATATCCCTAGAATATGTCTACTTGCAAAAATGTAAGATATTATTATTACCAACGCATAACTTAAATACAACATCACGATTCAGAAAAATCGGAAAATTCACTACCCCCTTCTTTTCCTCAACCAATAAATTGTAGGTTTTGTAATTCAGATAATCCAATGATTTAAAGAGTCCGATATCAAAATGTAAACCAAAAGAAACAAAAAGAAAAAGAAATAATTCTAGCAGAATTCTTTTTAAAAAATTGCGACTCATAATGACACAGACATTTGAAAATTATACAAAAATGCATCACTTAAACAGATTGTGGGAGAGGGCGGTCTAAGATATTGAACTTGTGCCCAATTCAAATTGTACTTTTGTGTAATAAAAATATGTTCAAATCAACAGGGTGGTCTTTGCCTGTGTAACATACAAATATATTAAAACCATCTGTTAAAATGAATTACATTTCCACATCAAAGAATTTTCTCCCACGGGTAAATTTCTATTATCACACTCGAATGTCACTCTCATTAACAAATAGGTAATATTTTATTACCTAAATGCAATATAACATTCAGACATAACCTCGCAAAAACGGTAATGTCAGTTTAACTTTCACATTGAAGCTGAACTGACCTAGATGTATTCCGATAACAGAGTTAATAAAAATGCAATTAAAATGAAAAAATATCGGTCAAACCATATTGTTACACGCCATGGGTTTTAGGATTTAATGCACGACTATATATTGTAATACCCAACGTAGTATAATAAGATTTCAAGAATTGTTGCAAAGTTGTCTAAAAAGTAAATAACTAATTGTGAATAATTCCATTGAAATAAATTTATTCCAGCCAGAGCAACAGCGCATTAAATAATCATCTTTGCATATCACACATAAACACTTTTTCAGTGACAAAGTATATTAAATGATGCTAATTGACTGCTAATATTTGTGAGAATGGATGATGGTCAGTTGATTATTACTTGTTTATCTTTGCAAGCCTACAAATTGTATCAGATAAGGCTCCCAGCACCCCTGCTGTGTCAATTTTCCTCAGAATTGTTGAGTGCTTTCTTATCTGCAGTAAGGTGTCTGAAAAGGCATGTATTTCAAACTCTTTTCACCCTATGATTTAGATATAACATTAATTACCTTTCAAGCTTAAAACTAATTTATAACAAAAGAAATGCTGAAAAAAATTAAGTTTTTTCTTGCATTTATGTAGACTTCCTTAATGCTTTATCTTTTGCAAATCAGAATTTTTTTTATGTTCTTATTTTAATTCATCGGATAAGACATTTTGGAAATCCCCATAGTCATACATTACCTATCAACTTATCATTGATTTTGCAGCATCGCAATGCAGTGCTGTAATATGATCCCTCTACCGATCATATGATGTTTGGCATCATTTAAAGCTATTGGGATAAACTGGCAAATTTATATGTATGTTAATTGGAGATCTTGTTAGTCTGAGTGAACCGTTAAATGTCCAGGTGGCACCTAATTGATATGCCATCCGTCTGTGCAGCTTGTGGGTCTCTGATGTCTTATCAGACCTGTAGGAAAAGGGGGGTCATTGGTTTAATTGTTTATTTTCTCTCTAGCCAGGGAGTGCTATGAGGGGTGATTTATGGCTGAGAAACCCTGGGATGGGGGAGTAAAAATGATAAGAAGGGAAGAGAGGGGGAGTCGGGGAGTAAGACTTGTAGAGGACAGATATTTAAGTGCATCATATTAAGTGATGTGTTTTGCTCTTGTAGTGTATATGTGTAAATATGTAAATTAACTGTAAATAGAACTATTGTTTTAATTTCATTGACAAGTTTGTCACGTTACACTATTAAGAAAACACTAAAAATATTAAACAAGCCATTTGCCCAATAAATTTCAACACACATCATTTCAGTTTCCTAGTAAAACAAGGCTTGTGGTAAAATGCTGACGATGTAATATAACAAAAAAAATATTTTTACTAGGCTTACACATTTATAGAACAAAATGCATAAGCTGTTATATAATTTAAACATTCTGTCCATTTTAGCAATAATGCAGCTGTAATAATGAACTGATCCACAATAAAGCAATTAAAATATAATTTATATACTTTTATAAAACCCAGCACCTAACATATATATAGTGTGAAATTCATGTTCGTTGTAAATATACAAATAAACTTGTAAATACAATGTATAAACAATAGTTATCAATCAGTGCCAGTGACAGGGAGGATCCCCGTCACACTTTAAGTGTGTGTATAAAATTCTAATGCATACTTCTTTCTGATCGTTTTTATATTTTCAGTTTCTCTTAAGTCTAAAACGATAATCAAACTTTTTGATAAAAAAGCTTGCGTAGTTTTTTTTAAAGAAAATCCCTTTTTACAACACTGGGTTATTTTGTAGGATATTTTCATTGACCAGCTTAATATATAATAATACTGAGAGAAGATAATTTGTATCTTCTCGGCAAGAACTTTTAATAAGCATCTTAAAGATATGGCCAAGTAAATGACAGCTTTTAGTGAAACATGAGAATATAATGAGTAGATACATGTGTTTATTATACTGGTAGTAAGATAACGTCTACAAACAAATGTGCATCGCATTAGAGTAAATAAATGTCTGTAAACTGGTATGATGCATTTGAGAAACAACTACAACAATTATAATTTTTATAGCATAACCATATATGCATTTATAAAGTCTAAATGTATTTTTTCTTTTCAGAAAACTGATCTGAAAAATTCTTACAAGGTTCACCTTAATTTAGCAGCCAGTGAAGATGACATTTGGGAACTTATTAAAGACGTCTTCACAGCTTTCGAGCACGGTTGTATTAAAGGACAAAAAAGATCAGAACAGTGCTCTCAGTACTGTTTCTGGCATTTTTCGAAGGTTAAAAGAAAAGACCTTAAAATATTGTTGCTTACAAGATTTAAGAATGGAGACCTCATTCCAGAAGAATTCCGCAGCGCTTGTCAGAGGTAACAGCATTTCATCAATATCATTATCAAGAATATAGCTTTTATAATATGTTAACATTTTGTCAATTTTTTATTATTTTTTTTTCCAGATGTGAAAGAGAAAGTGCAACAGAAGTGCCTGAAGAGAAATCACCTACTAAACGGTGAGAAGTTTGTAGAATTCTGTAACAATGTACATGTAAAGGGAGTGCATTTCGGGAAACACTAACACTAACTAAATTTTACAGCATGAAAACGACTTCGCAGAAAAGGAAAGCCAATGACGAAGCAGAAACAGAAAGTATTACAAAATGCAAACGGTAAGCACCAATTTTATTGTGTAATACTTCATTTTATAAACAATTATACAGCCACTTTATGTTTGATACTTTGTTTATTTCCAAATTATGATTTAGAAACTAATCATAAAACTTCTTAATTTAAAACTTTTATTTTATATATACCAGGTCAAAAAAGAAAATGGCTGAAAAAGAAACCCAGATTGACTCGGACAATAAAGAAATTAAAGAACTAAAACAGAAAATTGTGACCATGTCGGAAAAGCTAAGATGTACAGAACAGTCTTTGATTGAACAAAAACATTTGGTGAAAGAAAAAGATGGCAAGATTGTTGTAAGCACTTTGATCCTAAAACAAGAGGTCTTGCAGTATTTAATTTCTTTAAAAATACTTGGATGGAATATATACTATAGATTTATTAACACACCTCATCAATTACAACTATAAATATTTCTGTAGGTATTAAAGAAGCAACTAATTTCTGTGGTGACAAAAGCTGAAGAGCAGAAAGTTATGGTGGCAAATTTGAACGTAAGAGAATACTTAAATGCAACTATATTACTGATTGGGATTTTTAAATTTGTTAATTTGGATAGTTTAATTTTGATTTATTTGTATTTCAGAAGAGGATTATTGATTTGGAAAAAGAACTTGAAGTGGAAATTCAGAATAGAATGCATGCTGAGGAGGCTGCAGTACGGGCCAGGCAAAATACTCAGATCACACCCACCAGTCAGCAGGTTGTATTATATAATTAGTGTATTGTCATTAAAAAAAATTGTGCACATATTTATAGTTTCTTATATATAGCACTAAAAATTGGTTAGAATGCACATGTATATTATAAAATAACCAAACTAAGATACGATTTTTTTAACATAATAATGATGAATACCAAATGTCTATGTCAAACTAACCATAGATTTTTAATTAATATAGAAAAGTTTAGAGAAAAGGAAGAGCGTTCCAGATGATTTACCAAGGGTTCGTTCAGCTGGTGAGAAAAAGGTGATTCACAGATAATCTTTTTTGAATAAAGCGCGCGTTGTGAAGGGGAGGATTAGACTTTAGACTTTATTATTGGTTTTATAATGTCATTAAATCAAACCTGTCTCTTTCTTGTAATAGAATTCATATTTATAAAGTGATCTTAATAAAACCAACCTTTACAAAACATTTTAGAAAAACAAAGAAATAGAGGAGGAACAAGAAAAAGAAATCCTATTGGTTGAATACACCAACGGCAAAATATTTTATGCTGCAAGAAAAGGAGCTATTCTCACATATTGCCACAAGCCAGTAGGATTAATTAGAGATGCCCAATTTGTGCATTCCCCTCAAAAACATTCCTTTAAACTTAATGACAAGGATCAGCAAACTTTCCAACAGGAATTTATAATTTTATCAATGAAGGGAATAGTTGATGAGAACATTATCAAAATAGATAAACTGTCCACAACTGTAGATGAGCAGTTGGTAGCAATTACCAAATACATTGAGGAAAAATAATGTACTGTAATCTACTCTGCCAACAACATATATGTATATTTGTATTACATGTATCTAGTGAGAATATTTTTGTAGATAATTGTGTTATGATGGAGGAATATTCCTCCTTGTATTCATTAGCACTGATAACAGATAAAAGGTATAAATGTTCCCTTATGTTCATATATGCTCATTCTGTAAGAATCTTCATATATTCAATTGACTAATGATGAAAAAAAATTCTACTATGCACTCGTTAAAAACACATAGGGGTGAAGAAATATTCACTTAGTAAATTTACATACTGAGAATATTTGTTATAGTACAATCCACACTTTCCAAAAGTTGTTCCCCTTTGCGGGTTCAACCAAAAAGTCAAAGGAAAAAAACATTTTTTTTTCTTCTTTATGCAACAAAGTATTTGGGCGTCCTGTTAAGAAATTCTTGAAATTTAATTTATTTCTTTGGTATGTGGGTTGCCCCAACTTAGGGCAATCAATATTTGTGATGGGGGACTATTCCTCTATCATTTACAGCTACACATCAAAAGGGAAGAATGTTCCCCTATGTTGTTACTAATACATATTAGTTTATTTAGTTAGAACAGTTTGTGATGGGGGAATATTCCTCTATCATTCACAGCTACACATCATGATGAAGTAATGTTCTCCTATGTTGTTACCAATACATATAAGTTTTTTTTTTTTTTTTTAGATATTTGTGATGGGGGAATATTCCTCTATCATTTACAGCTACACATCAAGATGAAGGAATGTTCTCCTATGTTGTTACCAATACATATAAGTTTATTTTATTCATTAAGAATATTTGTGATGGGGGAATATTCCTCTATCATTTACAGCTACACATCAAGATGAAGGAATGTTCTCCTATGTTGTTACTAATACATATAAGTTTATTTTATTCATTAAGAATATTTGTGATGGGGGAATATTCCTCTATCATTTACAGCAACGCATCAAGATGAAGGAATGTTCTCCTATGTTGTTACCAATACATATAAGTTTATTTTATTGAGAATATTTGTGATGGGGGAATATTCCTCTATCATTCACAGCTACACATCAAGAGGGAGGAATGTTCTCCTATGTTGTAACCAATACATATAAGTTTATTTAGTGAGAATATTTGTGATGGGGGAATATTCCTCTATCATTCACAGCTACACATCAAGAGGGAGGAATGTTCCCCTATGTTGTAACGGATACATATTAGTTTATTTAGTGAGAATATTTGTGATGGGGGAATATTCCTCTATCATTCACAGCTACACATCAAAAGGGAGGAATGTTCCCCTATGTTGTTACGGATACATATAAGTTTATTTAGTGAGAATATTTGTGATGGGCGAATATTCCTCATCATTCACAGCTACACATCAAGAGGAAGGAATGTGCCCCTATGTTGTTACGGATACATATAAGTTTATTTAGTGAGAATATTTGTGATGGACGAATATTCCTCATCATTCACAGCTACACATCAGGATGGAGGATTATTCTATTATGTTGTTATTAAAACCTATGTGCTAACTCTGACAGTGGGAGTCTTTTTGATGTTTGTTATCATGTAATGATGAAGGAATATTCCTCCATGCATACAGATGGAGGATTGTTCATCTTTAAAGTATTGACTTATATATGCTATGTTCTCATAGCGTGATATAAATATATGATTCCTACCATAAATTGCATTAAAACCCAGAAAAAGTACTCGTGGATTTTCCTTTTTTATTCTGGATTGCATTATTTGTCTGATTTTGTTGACAGTGTATAACATGCCACTATTTGACATTCTGATTCTATTAACAGTATATAACATGCCACTATTTGACATTCTGATTTTGTTGACAGTGTATAACATGCCACTATTTGACATTCTGATTCTATTAACAGTATATAACATGCCACTATTTGACATTTGTCTGATTTTGTTGACATAATATAACATGCCACTATTTGACATTTGTCTGATTTTGTTGACAGTGTATAACATGCCACTATTTGACATTTGTCTGATTTTGTTGACAGTATAACATGCCACTATTTGACATTTGTCTGATTTTGTTAACAGTGTATAACATGCCACTATTTGACATTCTGATTCTATTAACAGTATATAACATGCCACTATTTGACATTTGTCTGATTTTGTTGACAGTGTATGACATGCCACTATTTGACATTTGTCTGATTTTGTTAACAGTGTATAACATGCCACTATTTTACATTTGTCTGATTCTATTAACAGTATATAACATGCCACTATTTGACATTTGTCTGGTTTTGTTGACAGTGTATAACATGCCACTATTTGACATTCTGATTCTATTAACATTCTATAACATGCCACTATTTGACATTTGTCTGATTTTGTTGACAGTGTATGACATGCCACTATTTGACATTCTGATTTTGTTGACAGTGTATAACATGCCACTATTTGACATTCTGATTCTATTAACAGTCTATGATGTGACAAACAGAGCCTCCTTTCAGAAGCTTGATGTCTGGTTGAATGAACTGGAGACATTCTCAACCAAACATGACCTGATTAAGATGTTGGTTGGAAACAAAATAGATCAAGTAAGTGTGAAAGTACAGTAGTGTAATAAACTGGGCAGTTAATATAACAGCAGGCCAAGTATTAAATGTAATAGGCTGGGCAGTTAATGTAACAGCAGGCCAAGTATTAAATGTAATAAGCTGGGCAGTAAATGTTACAATAGACCAAGTATTAAATGTAATAACCTGGACAGTTGATATTAGAGCAGGCCAAGTATTAAATGTAATAAGCGGGGCAGTAAATTTTACTAATAGGCCTGATGATCTAAGCTATGTCTATGAACAGTCACCCAAATCTGTCAATTGTAGGGTGGAAATGATGAACATTTACATTCAGTATACCCGATATACATGTATATCTCCCCATATGTTTAGGTTGGAAATCAGCAACTTTCAATTTCCTATGGAAACACTTGGTCTATTCACAGAACATGAGCACAAAAAAAAATACTTCATACAAATAAACAACAGTACGAATATAAATATAAGCATTGAATGCTTATTTTTGGATAAGGGGGAGTATTTAACTTGTCTGCAGAGCCTTGGTGTATGATAGGACCGACTACATCCAAAAATAAGCATTCATTGCTTAAATAGATGAAGAAAGTAAATTGATAATAGTGTATGATTATGTCATTTAGTAAAGGACTTGTTAAGATTAATAATTTCTCTGCAGGAAAATCGCGAGGTTAGCAAGGAGGACGGACTGAAGTTTGCGCGGAAGCACCACATGCTATTTATAGAAGCCAGCGCCAAGACCAGGGAGGGAGTGCAGTGTGCATTCGAAGAACTCGTGGAGAAGGTCCGTACATATACAACTCCACAATCAAACACTACATGAAATATTTCATCACTCACTAATAACTCTACAATGGAACACTATATGTAATATTTCATCGCTCAGTAATAACTCTACAATGGAACACTATATGTAATATTTCATCGCTCAGTAATAACTCTACAATGAAACACTACATGTGATATTTCATCGCTCGGTAATAAGTCTACAATGGAACACTACATGTAATATTTCATCCCTCGGTAATAAGTCTACAATGGAACACTACATGTAATATTTCATCCCTCGGTAATAAGTCTACAATGGAACACTACATGTAATATTTCATCGCTCAGTAATAAGTCTACAATGGAACACTATATGTAATATTTCATCGCTCAGTAATAAGTCTACAATAGAACACTATATGTAATATTTCATCGCTCAGTAATAAGTCTACAATGGAAAACTATATGTAATATTTCATCCCTCGGTATTAACTATTCAAACACTACATGTATTGTTTCATCACTCATTACCTGCAGTTTTATCACTTTATGAAGTTTTCATCTTTTACATGCTGTAAAGATTTACCTGTGTATAAATCTATAATTCATCATTACCTGTAAGACACAAACCCTTATATACACATTTATTACATGTAAGATGCAAATACAGATGATAATAATGTTTGTTTGTTTGTTGTAGATCATCCAGACGCCCGGTCTGTGGGAGACCAGTAATCGTGGAGTTGACATCAGCCAGGGGGGTCAGGCTGCGTCCGCCTGTCAGGGATACTGTGCTGTCATTTGATTGGACAATATGTGTCACATGACAGCAGTGGTTGTGTGCCAACTTACAAAAGTCTTTCAGAGTGAACTCCAGGACTGAAAGAAAAACACACCTGGAGATATATGTACATTATATGGGGATATTTTTGGTTCAGGATAAATGTGTAATGGATTATTTTAGGAGATATCACAGCATGGAAAAATGGCCAAGTCTGTCTTACTAGATTATGTCTGAAGCACTGAATTAGTGTCATGTGATTAATCCAACCAATGACAGGTCGGGATAGACTTGAATTTGTGCATCACATTAACAGATATTTGACTTGTGTGATGTCAGATTCAGGCCAGAAACTTAACAAAAACATCAATTCTGACTGCTTATTAATTAGAACAGGACCAGGTCCTGCTTCACCATTTAAGTTATCTATAATTGTAAGTTATGCATTAGCTTGTATTTACAGATTTGTTAGAGGTATGTACCTTATATAATTGGTACATTACCCAATGTTATTGCTGTGTTACCTGTGTATCAAGGCTGATGCTTGGTCTGTCCCTCAGACATGTAGGGGTTGGTGCCACTTTAGAGACTTGATCTGTGTTGGGTCGTTAGATTGTAGGGGGAAGGGAGACTTGATTTGTGTGGGGTCAGTAGATTGTAAGGAGGGGGGTCAGAGATAGGTGGGTAGGGCTTATGTATTATTCTGTATAAAACCTTATTTGTACCTTTTAGTGAGCAAGTGTGTGTCTGGTATGAAAGACTTGACTTTTTGGAGGGGAAAAAAATAATGCATCAATACTTGTAGGAAAGGTTCAAGTTAAATGTGTGGTGTTGTTTTGCTGGTTTTTAATTATTTCAAGTTGGTATTTTAAGTTACATGACTGTGTAACAATTTATATAAAGACATAAAAATAGAACATACTATAATACAGATATTCACTGTGTGTGACAGAATGTAACTCTAGTTCCATTAGGGGCATCCTTTAAGTTTGTAGCAGATGTACTATTGGCTGATACCAGAGTATTCTCTCACAGGGAATTGGACAGAGTATTTCCTCACAGGGAATTTGGACTGTACATCTCATTCCTGGAGAAGAATCTTTTATCATGTATATCTTTATTGACCGTTTGATTTTACATGTATGTGCAATTGAATGATGATAAATATTTTAAGTAAGAGTCTAGTGTGTTGATTCATCAAGATTTTTGGACTGTGAACAGATTTACTTATGTTAACTTATCTACAACATGTTAAACCTCTGAACTATTGTAACATATATACATGAAATAGACCAGTACATTTATTGGAATACTATTGTTATACATGAAATAGACCGGTACATTTGGTAAAATATACTGGATCAAGTATACCTGCATTTCTCCTTGCATTATCCATAGAAGAAACGTATCAGTGTATTACATGTATAACATTAATACATACTGGTGTATTACATGTGTAACATTAACACACACTGGTGTATTACATGTGTAACATTAACACACACTGGTGTATTACATGTGTAACATTAACACACACTGGTGTATTACATGTGTAACATTAACACACACTGGTGTATTACATGTGTAACATTAACACACACTGGTGTATTACATAAATACATACTGGTGTATTACATGTGTAACATTAATATGACTGATGTATTACATAAATACATACTGGTGTATTACATGTGTAACATTAATATGACTGATGTATTACATGTATTACATAAATACATACTGGTGTATTACATGTGTAACATTATCATGACTGATGTATTATATGTATTACATAAATACATACTGGTGTATTACATGTGTAACATTAATATGACTGATGTATTACATAAATACATACTGGTGTATTACATGTGTAACATTAATACTTACTGGTGTATTACATGTGTATCATTAATACATTCTGGTGTATTACATAAATATATACATGTATAACAATACATACTGCATACTGGTTTACATTAATACATACTGATGAATAATGTATATACTGGTGTATAACATGTAGTACATTGATAAGTACTGATGTATAAAATGTATTACATCAATAAGTACTGATGTATAAAATGTAGTACACCAATAAGTACTGGTGTATAACATGTAGTACATTAATAAGTACTGGTGTATAACATGTATTACACCAATAAGTACTGGTGTATAACATGTAGTACATTAATAAGTACTGGTGTATAACATGTATTACACCAATAAGTACTGGTGTATAACATGTAGTACATTAATACGTACTGGTGTATAACATGTATTACACCAATAAGTACTGATGTATAACATGAAGTACATTAATAAGTACTGGTGTATAACATGTATTACACCAATAAGTACTGGTGTATAACATGAAGTACATTAATAAGTACTGGTGTATAACATGTATTACATCAATAAGTACTGATGTATAAAATGTATTACACCAATAAGTACTGGTGTATAACATGTATTACATCAATAAGTACTGGTGTATAACATGTAGTACATTAATAAGTACTGGTGTATAACATGTATTACACCAATAAGTACTGGTGTATAACATGTATTACACCAATAAGTACTGGTGTATAACATGTAGTACATTAATAAGTACTGGTGTATAACATGTATTACACCAATAAGTACTGGTGTATAAAATGTATTACACCAATAAGTACTGGTGTATAACATGTATTACATCAATAAGTACTGGTGTATAACATGTAGTACATTAATACGTACTGGTGTATAACATGTATTACATCAATAAACACTGGTGTATAACATGTAGTACATTAATAAGTACTGGTGTATAACATGTATTACACCAATAAGTACTGGTGTATAACATGTATTACACCAATAAGTACTGGTGTATAAAATGTATTACACCAATAAGTACTGGTGTATAACATGTATTACATCAATAAGTACTGGTGTATAACATGTAGTACATTAATACGTACTGGTGTATAACATGTATTACATCAATAAACACTGGTGTATAACATGTAGTACATTAATAAGTACTGGTGTATAACATGTATTACACCAATAAGTACTGGTGTATAACATGTATTACACCAATAAGTACTGGTGTATAAAATGTATTACACCAATAAGTACTGGTGTATAACATGTAGTACATTAATACGTACTGGTGTATAACATGTATTACACCAATAAATACTGGTGTATAACATGTAGTACATTAATAAGTACTGGTGTATAACATGTATTACACCAATAAGTACTGGTGTATAACATGAAGTACATTAATAAGTACTGGTGTATAACATGTATTACATCAATAAGTACTGATGTATAAAATGTATTACACCAATAAGTACTGGTGTATAACATGTATTACATCAATAAGTACTGATGTATAAAATGTATTACACCAATAAGTACTGGTGTATAACATGTAGTACATTAATAAGTACTGGTGTATAACATGTATTACACCAATAAGTACTGGTGTATAACATGAAGTACATTAATAAGTACTGGTGTATAACATGTATTACATCAATAAGTACTGATGTATAAAATGTATTACACCAATAAGTACTGGTGTATAACATGTATTACATCAATAAGTACTGATGTATAAAATGTATTACACCAATAAGTACTGGTGTATAACATGTAGTACATTAATAAGTACTGATGTATAAAATGTATTACACCAATTAGTACTGATGTATAACTTGTATTACATTAATAACTACTGGTGTATAACATGTATTACATCAATAAGTACTGGTGTATAACATCAATAAGTACTGATGTATAAAATGTATTACACCAATAAGACTGGTGTATAAAATGTATTACACTAATAAGTACTGGTGTATAACATGTATTACACCAATTAGTACTGATGTATAACTTGTATTACATTAATAACTACTGGTGTATAACATGTATTACATCAATAAGTACTGGTGTATAACATCAATAAGTACTGATGTATAAAATGTATTACACCAATAAGACTGGTGTATAAAATGTATTACACTAATAAGTACTGGTGTATAACATGTATTACATCAATAAGTACTGATGTATAACATCTATACATCAATAAGTACTGATGTATAAAATGTATAACACCAATAAGTACTGGTGTATAACATGTATTCCATTTTACATACTGGTGTATAACATGTATAACCATAATACTATTGTTTTTGAGCTGATTGTGAGCTTGTCTTTTATAGAAGTCAATGATAAACAACGACCCAGTGTTTGGCAAGCGTTTATAGAAGTCAATGATAAACAACGACCCAGTGTTTATAGAAGACTATGATAAACAACGACCCAGTTTTTGGCAAGTGTTTATAGAAGTCAATGATAAACAACGACCCAGTGTTTGACAAGTGTTTATAAAAGCCAATGATAAATAACGACCCAGTGTTTATAGAAGTCAATGATAAACAACGACCCAGTGTTTGAGAAGTGTTTATAAAAGTCAATGATAAACAACGACCCAGTGTTTATAGAAGTCAATGAGAGACAACGACCCAGTGTTTATAGAAGTCAATGATAAACAACGACCCAGTGTTTGACAAGTGTTTATAGAAGTCAATGATAACAACGACCCAGTGTTTATAGAAGTCAATGATAAACAACGACCCAGTGTTTGGCGAGTGTTTATAGAAGTCAATGATAACAACGACCCAGTGTTTATAGAAGTCAATGATAAACAACGACCCAGTGTTTGGCGAGTGTTTATAGAAGTCAATGATAACAACGACCCAGTGTTTATAGAAGTCAATGATAAACAACGACCCAGTGTTTGACAAGTGTTTAAAAAAGTCAATGATAAATAACGACCCAGTGTTTATAGAAGTCAATGATAAACAATGACCAAGTGTTTATAGAAGTCAATGATAGACAACGACCCAGTGTTTATATAAGTCAATGATAACAACGACCCAGTGTTTGGCGAGTGTTTATAGAAGTCAATGATAGACAACGACCCAGTGTTTATATAAGTCAATGATAACAACGACCCAGTGTTTTTAGAAGTCAATGATAAACAACGACCCAGTGTTTGACAAGTGTTTATAGAAGTCAATGATAGACAACAACCCAGTGTTTATATAAGTCAATGATAACAACGACCCAGTGTTTTTAGAAGTCAATGATAAACAACGACCCAGTGTTTGACAAGTGTTTATAGAAGTCAATGATAGACAACGACCCAGTGTTTATATAAGTCATTGATAACAACGACCCAGTGTTTTTAGAAGTCAATGATAAACAACGACCCAGTGTTTGACAAGTGTTTATAGAAGTTAATGATAGTCAACGACCCAGTGTTTATATAAGTCAATGTTAACAACGACCCAGTGTTTTTAGAAGTCAATGATAAACAACAACCCAGTGTTTGACAAGTGTTTATAGAAGTCAATGATAAACAACGACCCAGTGTTTGGCAAGTGTTTATAGAAGTCAATGATAAACAACGACCCAGTGTTTGGCAAGTGTTTATAGAAGTCAATGACAAACAACGACCCAGTGTTTATAGAAGTCAATGACAAACAACGACCCAGTGTTTGGCAAGTGTTTATAGAAGTCAATGATAACAACGACCCAGTGTTTATAGAAGTCAATGATAAACAACGACCCAGTGTTTGACAAGTGTTTATAGAAGTCAATGACAAACAACGACCCAGTGTTTATAGAAGTCAATGACAAACAACGACCCAGTGTTTGGCAAGTGTTTATAGAAGTCAATGATAACAACGACCCAGTTTTTATAGAAGTCAATGATAAACAACGACCCAGTGTTTGACAAGTGTTTATATAAGTCAATGATAACAACGACCCAGTGTTTATAGAAGTCAATGATAGACAACGACCCAGTGTTTGGCAAGTGTTTATAGAAGTCAATGATAAACAACGACCCAGTGTTTGACAAGTGTTTATAGAAGTCAGTGATAAACAACGACCCAGTGTTTGGCAAGTGTTTATAGAAGTCAATGATAACAACGACCCAGTGTTTATAGAAGTCAATGATAAACAACGACCCAGTGTTTGACAAGTGTTTATGTAAGTCAATGATAACGACGACCCAGTGTTTATAGAAGTCAATGATAGACAACGACCCAGTGTTTGGCAAGGGTTTATAGAAGTCAATGACAAACAACGACCCAGTGTTTGGCAAGTGTTTATAGAAGTCAATGACAAACAACGACCCAGTGTTTGGCAAGTGTTTATAGAAGTCAATGATAAACAACGACCCAGTGTTTGGCAAGTGTTTATAGAAGTCAATGACAAACAACGACCCAGTGTTTGGCAAGTGTTTATAGAAGTCAATGATAACAATGACCCAGTGTTTATTGAAGTCAATGATAACAATGACCCAGTGTTTATTGAAGTCAATGATAACAACGACCCAGTGTTTATTGAAGTCAATGATAACAACGACCCAGTGTTTGGCGAGTGTTTATAGAAGTCAATGATAAACAACGACACAGTGTTTGGCGAGTGTTTATAGAAGTCAATGATAACAACGACCCAGTGTTTGGCGAGTGTTTATAGAAGTCAATGATAACAACGACCCAGTGTTTATAGAAGTCAATGATAAACAACGACCCAGTGTTTGGCAAGTGTTTATAGAAGTCAATGACAAACAACGACCCAGTGTTTGACAAGTGTTTATGTAAGTCAATGATAACAATGACCCAGTGTTTATTGAAGTCAATGATAACAACGACCCAGTGTTTGACAAGTGTTTATTGAAGTCAATGATAAACAACGACACAGTGTTTGGCAAGTGTTTATAGAAGTCAATGATAAACAACGACCCAGTGTTTGGCAAGTGTTTATGTAAGTCAATGATAACAATGACCCAGTGTTTATTGAAGTCAATGATAACAACGACCCAGTGTTTGACAAGTGTTTATTGAAGTCAATGATAACAACGACTCAGTGTTTGGCGAGTGTTTATAGAAGTGTTTATTGATTGTAGCTGTTTGTTTACAACCTGGCTGTGTTTGGTCTCTACATCAAACTGACAAATCCAGCAAAATAAATTCTGTCTTACAGATGTAAGAAAACCACAGACAGTGACACATGGCATGCTATGTATATAAGATCAATAAGCAGTACATAGAGATAAAGACTATAACAGATTTACTGTAAACATCAGTTATCATACAAGTACATATCAAAATGTCATGGTTTACATGAGACAGCCAACTTTATTAAAAGTGGTCAAGATCTGACTACTGAATACAAAGCTTTTTACAGCAATGATTACAAAGACACTGTTTCGAGTTCATCCTCACAGAATACAAAGCTATCAGAACTTTTCACAAACTCCTGCAATGAAAGCTGTGTACATAACCAGTTATTGTAAGCAGGGGAATCCCCACCCCTTTCAAAGTTAATGTTGCTTCCAAGTCAAAAAGCTAATTTAAGATGGGCTAATTTAAATGACAATACAAGTCTATGAACAATTACTTGATATTTAAAACTTGACAAATCTTTGACAGGTGTAATTTGTTGAAAATAACTCCGGCAAAAATACCAATAACCTTCTATATACTTGAAGTATTGTTGTTAGAATAAGACTCCATCTTATTATACTTACAAGAAATTGTACTTGATAGCATCACACATATTAGACACACATAGCAATGGTTTCAACACAAGACTACATAGTCAGAATACAGTGTGGATATTGTCTCTTTTCACAACACACAGGGCAAGTCTGAACTCTTCAGATTTCTGACAAAATGATTGTAAACATCTTGAATACGGTTCTAAGATAACATGGCATCTCTGAGACAAAAATTACATCTCAACTCTGAGACTAAAAAAACTACATCAATTATTTGTGAGATTAAAAAAAACATGGCATCTCTGAGATTAAATTTACATCACATATTTTGTGACTAAAAATCTGCATTTACATGGTAACAAAATCAGAAAGCAACAAGCACCAAATCGTGTGTAGGCAAAAGAACAAGAAAACACACAATGGAAGTGTTATAAGAATAACGTATAAAAACAACCTTATCATATCAGGGTCAGGAATTGCTCAAACTCCGACCTACAAAATGTAAAGAAATACACAGAAGCCATTAAATGTTGGAGGAATACCATCTTCTTCATGAATGACATTGTTCTGGTACAAGTACATAAAAACACACACACCAAGCAATGTAAACTGATAAAAACTTCACAAATCGGACCCAGCTAAATCTACTCTAGACTTGTGCAAATGAATTTCATGTATGATACTAAACTGAAAAATTAAGCCAAAAATAGCACCCCAGAAAAATCCAGTTGGTACAAATACCGAGATTGCCTTATCTGGATATAGGATAACTAAGAGTCAGCTTAGAAATTTTCACTGTAAACGTTCAATGTCGGCTATTAAATTGAAGTTCACTTTGCTAGAACCATTTTCACTATATACATTGCATAAATACAGTATATACAACATAAAGGCCTTACATTTACACATAGTATATGTATAGCTATAGACAAAATGATTAACAATTACACATAGTATAGCTATAGATGAAATGATTCATGTAATGGAGACTGTGGAGATATACAAATGATGACATTATACATGTACACACACATTAAATAGCTTAACGGAACTTAGCCTTACATCGGGACATTTCAAACGAACAGAGGAGAGAAAACAAAGGCTGAATGAAAATATGACAACTACTGTACAATAGTTCTTCATAAAAGACAAGAAAAAAATGCCTCCAAATATAACATACCAAAAATTGATTGTAGAAATTGCATAATTAAAACATAGCAATAGAATGTATGGTAATAATTATTATTTTAGAAGCTATATGATTGGTAAATAGTATGCAAATTAAATAAATCACAAATCCTCCTGTTTAAAATAAAAATATATTCCAATAGTAAATTCTGTTTTGTATATTTAGATTTGATTAAAGACATACATATTGCACATTATCTCCCATCTGTCCTACGTAAAGATATAAACAATGAAATAAAATGATAAAATACATTTTTTTTTCAAAATGAAATGTATAAAATAAAAGCTTGCAATGGTGTCAAAAATAATACTTAAAAATTTGGTCTCACAACCAGTAAATTAAACTTAAAAAATAAACGCCTACAAAATTCACAAAAAAACACACAAACCAGCTGATTCACTACAGGTGTAGGTTAATAAAATGTCAACAACAAAAAATATGATCAAATCTAGAATAAATAAAACAATGAGATCTAACATGCTCTAATACAGTAAGATACTTCCTCCAGGAAATTAAACTTCTTGAAATCGAATGTTTCAACGGCACACAGTTGGTATTCATGTTGTCATAGCGACAGAGTTTGGACTGTCTACAATATTGCGTGTCTGCTCCGCCTTCCTCCGCCCCTGCTTCTTGCACTGTTTCAGCGTGTGGGGAATCGACTCCAGACTGCAGTCAATACACGGACCACTGTCCATGTCAAGGTCATTCGTATGACCTTGACATTCACTGCTTTTACTCATTTTCTGGAAAGCAGAGTCCTTCTGATTGTCAAACATGTGAGAATTATCCGAGGCCTCTCTTTGAATAAATTGACCTAATTTTTCGGCCATATCTTTTGAGTAGCCAATCAGAGGGAACCTCTCCTCTGAGTTATTGATGCCACTGTGACCTACATAAGATGTGTCAGAGTTTGTGAGGAGAGGGCTGTCCTCCTTCGTAACACTGGAGTCCTCCTTCACATAAGACTGACATTTGCCCGCCTCTTCCTCTGGCCCGTGCTTGTTGTTGCTGATTAAGGGGCTCCGTTCGTAGGCACCTGCGTCGATCCTAGGGAGTTCACGGAGAAGTCGCTGTAGACTCTGGTGGTCGTCCAATCCACTCTCCTGAAGTCTACGCACAGGAAGTAGCTTGATCTGGTGAGGTCCGCTACGAAGCACTGCACTGTAGGCGGGGGGAGAGGCAGACCCAGCCCGAGACCCCGGGCCCGAGTCCAGACTGAACCTGTCCCCAGGGTCGTGCTCGCTGCCGTACCCAGAACTCTTCTCATACCCGCACCGCGAGTTTGTGGTGCCGTTTATTGAGCACCCGTCCATCTGACTACCTATGGGTGTGTCATTAAACTCGCGACCCAGTACTCCTCCTCCCATGTTGGAGAAGTTGATGCTGCGTAAGTGAAGAGGTGACATGGGAGGGGGGAAGTTAGGCATGGAGGAGTCGATGTCATAGAGGGGGGTGGAGCTTAGCTTGGCCCAGTGACTGAGCGGGAAGTAGGTGTCCCCCCGGGTACTGCTACTGGTCAGTGACTGGGGGCTCGGTCCAGCGGTGTAGGCAGGGTCATCTGTGGAAGAACTCCTGATCTCCTCCGATGTGGTGGGGGACACCTGGGCAGTGAACTCGTCGGGGGAGGGAGACAACTCCACCGTGCGGTGTCTGTCTATCTCTTGCATCAGTTCATTGAAGTTCATGCGTACGATCTTTGACTTGGGCGGTGACAGTTTGGGGCTGTTCTTCCACAGTGTGGGGCGTTTGGCTGCTGTGCACGGGAAGTCATACATGTGATGTTTTCGTGGAGATTCCGGTCTGCTCCCACCCAGTCCAGGGTTTGGGAGAACAAAATCAAAGCTGGAGGTCTCCTCCGCCAACTGATCCAACATTTCCATTGACTTCTCGGGGTCAAACAGGTCGTTACCATGGCGACTGAGTATGTCCCTGACCTCTGTGGCCTCAGCGTCGTCCTCGTCCTCGTAAGGCTCACGCTCGTCATCATGGTCACACGTAGACTCTGAGCGCTCTGTCTGTGAACTACTTGAGCGTCGCTCGTCTGAGCTGATTTTAACCTGCAGGTTTTTAAGGATTCCCCTCTCCGGTCGGGCACTGTCTGGGTCACACACGATGATTGGTGGAGGAGGTAGATCTAGGTCACTCTCCTCCTCACTGGCCAGCGACCTCTTCTTCCTCCTACCAAACAATCCGTCCGACCTGGAAGTCCAAGGGAAATTATTGATTAAAACCCAACCATCCAAAAGTGATTTATTCCCATAAACAATGTTCATATTAAGTCAGTTTAAAATAGTAGTTTGAAGATGCAAGTAGCTATTTATGTACATATTAGGTTGATAAACTTTAAATGATATACCTCAATATGATTATTCTACATAATACGACATTTGATTGGTCTAGACAGTCACGTGACATGACAAACAAAATGTCTTGATCCCGGGGAATAAATATCTCATTCTTTATATTCGAAAATCTCGTGAAATTTAATTCCAAAGGTATGAAAACGCCAATTTGAGTATACGATGTAAAGAAATATGATTCAATCAAAATTATTCAATAATTAGAATTCTCTTTATATCACAAAAACCAATTTAACTATCTATGATTCAAATTTATGAAAGGACAGAGAGACAATAATATAGAAAACCAAACAATCACAACACTGTTTTTGAAAAGTCGAACAATTACAAGAAATCGTCCTATTTTGTATAATCATATGTTGTATTATAAAATGTCTATTGCATGAATGCTCAGGATTTATCTCCCCAGAAAAATCAAATTTCCTCGAGCAAAGCGCTCGGGAAATTTTTTTTTGGTGGAATAAATCTTCATATCTCCCTCACCATCATGCAAAAAATGTATGAAATCCTCAGACTGATTGAACCATTATAAATCCATTTGACGTCATTTACTTTAATCATGACCATGCCCCTTTAATTGTTTAATTCCTTACTTATAGGAGGGCATGGATCCAAACTTCAGGTTTTTATTGCTCTCTGAGTTGTCTCCCTTTGATTTCTTGTTAAAGCCCAGGAATCCTCTTTTTGAGCCACTCAGTTTGACTGGGGTCTTCCTTCTGCAAATTTCCCAAAAAAACAATCAACCAAAATGAACATCAGATAGAGAATCAACCAGATCAGATCGACCTATATCCTTATATCAGATAGAGAATCAACCAGATCAGATCGACCTATATCCTTACATCAGATAGAGAATCAACCAGATCAGATCGACCTATATCCTTACATCAGATAGAGGAGCCTTGCATTAGACAGAAAGAGATTCTGGTTACCCGCTTCTAAATGCATTGAATAACTCTGATAGAGATGATTTGTAGTTATTCATTAAAAAAAAAGGTGATTTGTAGTTACTGTGGAATCATTATAATTCGTGGTGGCTTAATTTTTCGTGGTTTTCGTGGGTAGACCTCCCCCATGAATTAACGTCCTCCACGAAAACAAGTTTTGTAAGAGTTAGTTTCCTTACTTAAACTGAAAACAAGCACACCCACGAAATTACATCCCCACGAATAAGCAAAATGCCAACAATCCACGAAAATTGGCCCCCTTGAATTTAAATGATTCCACAGTATTCATTGATAAAGAGGTGATTTGTAGTTATTCATTGATAAAGAGGTGATTTGTAGTTATTCCTTGATAAAGAGGTGATTTGTAGTTATTCATTGATAAAGAGATGATTTGTAGTTATTCATTGATAAAGAGGTGATTTGTAGTTATTCATTGATAAAGAGATGATTTGTAGTTATTCATTGATAAAGAGGTGATTTGTAGTTATTCATGGATAAAGAGATGATTTGTTGATAAGAATTACCTGTAACACAGAAAGGTGAACACCAGAAAGAAGACGAGGCTGAGGACCACGGCCCCCAGTATCACCATTAGCCACTGCGTGCTCAGTCCTCCCTCCTCCGCTGTAAACAGAGACTTAGATGTAAGTTATCAACTGAAGTTATATGTACATCAGTACATCAGTACAGGTAGACATTCAGGTAGAAATACAGGTACATCAGTACATCAGTACAGGTAGAAATACAGGTACATCAGTACATCAGTACAGGTAGACATTCAGGTAGAAATACAGGTACATCAGTACATCAGTACAGGTAGACATTCAGGTAGAAATACAGGTACATCAGTACATCAGTACAGGTAGACATTCAGGTAGAAATACAGATACATCAGTACATCAGTACAGGTAGACATTCAGGTAGAAATACAGATACATCAGTACATCAGTACAGGTAAACATTCAGGTAGAAATACAGATACATCAGTACATCAGTACAGGTAGACATTCAGGTAGAAATACAGGTACATCAGTACATCAGTACAGGTAGACATTCAGGTAGAAATACAGGTACATCAGTACATCAGTACAGGTAGACATTCAGGTAGAAATACAGATACATCAGTACATCAGTACAGGTAGACATTCAGGTAGAAATACAGATACATCAGTACATCAGTACAGGTAGACATTCAGATAGAAATACAGGTACATCAGTACATCAGTACAGGTAGACATTCAGGTAGATATACAGATACATCAGTACATCAGTACAGGTAAACATTCAGGTAGAAATACAGATACATCAGTACAGGTAGACATTCAGGTAGATATACAGGTACATCAGTACATCAGTACAGGTAGACATTCAGGTAGAAATACAGGTACATCAGTACATCAGTACAGGTAGACATTCAGGTAGAAATACAGGTACATCAGTACATCAGTACAGGTAGAAATACAGGTACATCAGTACATCAGTACAGGTAGAAATACAGGTACATCAGTACATCAGTACAGGTAGACATTCAGGTAGAAATACAGGTACATCAGTACATCAGTACAGGTAGACATTCAGGTAGAAATACAGGTACATCAGTACATCAGTACAGGTAGACATTCAGGTAGAAATACAGGTACATCAGTACATCAGTACAGGTAAACATTCAGGTAGAAATACAGATACATCAGTACATCAGTACAGGTAGACATTCAGGTAGAAATACAGGTACATCAGTACATCAGTACAGGTAGACATTCAGGTAGATATACAGGTACATCAGTACATCAGTACAGGTAAACATTCAGGTAGAAATACAGATACATCAGTACATCAGTACAGGTAAACATTCAGGTAGATATACAGATACATCAGTACATCAGTACAGGTAGACATTCAGGTAGAAATACAGGTACATCAGTACATCAGTACAGGTAAACATTCAGGTAGAAATACAGGTACATCAGTACATCAGTACAGGTAGACATTCAGGTAGAAATACAGGTACATCAGTACATCAGTACAGGTAAACATTCAGGTAGATATACAGGTACATCAGTACATCAGTACAGGTAGACATTCAGGTAGAAATACAGGTACATCAGTACATCAGTACAGGTAGACATTCAGGTAGATATACAGATACATCAGTACATCAGTACAGGTAAACATTCAGGTAGAAATACAGATACATCAGTACATCAGTACAGGTAGACATTCAGGTAGATATACAGGTACATCAGTACATCAGTACATGTAGACATTCAGGTAGACATACAGGTACATCAGTACATCAGTACAGGTAGACATTCAGGTAGAAATACAGGTACATCAGTACATCAGTACAGGTAGACATTCAGGTAGAAATACAGGTACATCAGTACATCAGTACAGGTAGACATTCAGGTAGAAATACAGGTACATCAGTACATCAGTACAGGTAGACATTCAGGTAGAAATACAGGTACATCAGTACATCAGTACAGGTAAACATTCAGGTAGAAATACAGGTACATCAGTACATCAGTACAGGTAGACATTCAGGTAGAAATACAGGTACATCAGTACATCAGTACAGGTAAACATTCAGGTAGATATACAGGTACATCAGTACATCAGTACAGGTAAACATTCAGGTAGAAATACAGGTACATCAGTACATCAGTACAGGTAAACATTCAGGTAGAAATACAGATACATCAGTACATCAGTACAGGTAGACATTCAGGTAGAAATACAGGTACATCAGTACATCAGTACAGGTAGACATACAGGTAGACATACAGGTACATCAGTACATCAGTACAGGTAAACATTCAGGTAGAAATACAGATACATCAGTACAGGTAGACATACAGGTAGAAATACAGGTACATCAGTACATCAGTACAGGTAGACATTCAGGTAGAAATACAGGTACATCAGTACAGGTAGACATTCAGGTAGAAATACAGGTACATCAGTACAGGTAGACATTCAGGTAGAAATACAGGTACATCAGTACATCAGTACAGGTAGACATTCAGGTAGATATACAGGTACATCAGTACATCAGTACAGGTAAACATTCAGGTAGAAATACAGATACATCAGTACATCAGTACAGGTAGACATTCAGGTAGAAATACAGGTACATCAGTACATCAGTACAGGTAGACATTCAGGTAGATATACAGATACATCAGTACATCAGTACAGGTAGACATTCAGGTAGATATACAGATACATCAGTACATCAGTACAGGTAAACATTCAGGTAGATATACAGGTACATCAGTACATCAGTACAGGTAGACATTCAGGTAGAAATACAGGTACATCAGTACATCAGTACAGGTAGACATTCAGGTAGATATACAGGTACATCAGTACATCAGTACAGGTAGACATTCAGGTAGAAATACAGATACATCAGTACATCAGTACAGGTAGACATTCAGGTAGAAATACAGGTACATCAGTACATCAGTACAGGTAGACATTCAGGTAGAAATACAGGTACATCAGTACATCAGTACAGGTAGACATTCAGGTAGATATACAGATACATCAGTACAGGTGAAGGACACATGTACATGACCTTGACCCCTAACCCACATTCACTGACAGTACTTACCAACATATACAGCAGGCACTGGGTTGTCAGGGGTCACTGCCGTCTCTAGGGGAACCACGACCGGCGGTCTCTCTGTAGTGGTGGAGAGGGTGGGGCTGGGTTTGACAGTGGTCCTGGGAGTGCTGGACAGTGACCACACCCCTGTCGTCATGGTAATGGGAGCTGGTTTAGAGCAGTCGGTACCGGTTCTTCCTGGGCGACAGAAGCAGGTGCCAGCCTTAGTGCAAACCTTGATGATTAAGAAAGTTTGATAAGTGATATAAATTAAATCTAGTTAGTAATAGTGGCAATATATTTGACCAGCTATGTTAAAACAGCATGTGTTTTTTTTACCCCAAGCATAAACTACAAGTGTTTTTTACCACAAGCATAAACTACATGTATTTATTTAACTCAAGCATAAACTACATGTATTTTTTACCTCAAGCATAAACTACGTGTATTTATTTACCCCAAGCATAAACTACATGTATTTATTTACTCCAAGCAGAAACTTCATGTAATTTTTATCCCAAGCATAAACTACATGTATTTATTTACCACAGCCATAAACTACATGTATTTTTTATCCCAAGCATAACCAACATGTACATGTATTTATTTACTATAAGCATAAACTACATGTATTTATCTACGCCAATCATAAACTTCATGAATTTATTTACCCCAAGCAAAGCATAAACTTCATGTAATTTTTATCCCAAGCATAAACTACATGTATTTATTTACCCCATTTCCAGAACATGCAGCATTTCCTTTAGATCCTGGACAAAACAAGTTTGGACTGGTAGTCATGGCAACACACTGCTTATTACGACAAATTTTTCCTACGCCACATTTTGTGCCCTCTTGTACAAGTCCAAAGTGAGGCAGGGACATTACCGCTGGTCCATAGATTGCTCTACAACAACCACAAATGACTTAAAATAATAATACTACAACAACATTAAAATAACACAAAATAAAAAATTCTACAAACATAAATAACTCAAATCCACTAAACATGATATATTTAGACTAAGGATTCCCTAGACATTTCTGATGCATTCAGACTTACTTGCAGTCATAGACTTACTTGCAGTCATAGACTTACTTGCAGTCATAGACTTGCAGTCATAGACTTACTTGCAGTCATAGACTTGCAGTCATACACTTACTTGCAGTCATACTCCTTGCCATTACTGAAGACGGTGGTTTTGGAGAAACTCTTGTCAAAGTTCAATAAAGGCAGCTTATTGCCGCCCTCACAATGGAGAAGTCCACACTGAATGTTCCTGATGATGAAAAATGGGATATTTAGACTGTACACAATACAGACTGTCAATTCAGGCTTATTTACAATGAAAATAACATGTTTGTCATGTCTTGTTTCATTCAGTGCAGTAATCCTGAGCTCAAAATTCAGATGAATAAAGAAATTAACAAAAGGATATTTCAAGAATCCTAATAAAACTTTACTTAGGTAGCAAGGGACAGTTTCGGATAAAGTAACCATCAATATTTTTGTAAAATTGAGAGCTGCTGTACTTGAAGGCTTATGAGTGTTGCTAAAATTCATGAAATGATTTTTAATGATTATCATTAGTTAGAGGGGTGTCTCTTGTTGAAATTGATATGCAATATGTAGGCCCCATATGTTAGGTACATGAGAATCAGAAGTAAAATGCCAAACCAGCAGCTATTACTGTTGTGTTGACGTTACACAGTGAAATTGCAAGTTACAGACGGAAGGGTAAATAACACAATAAGTAGGTGGATGGGACATTGTAAACTAAGTTCTGACATGTGATAGTGCAAACATGCACGCGGTACGGAAGGTCAACCCTCTGCAGGGAATTAGCTGGGGGAGATCTAAAAAGCTGAAAAAATCATGGAAAATGAGCAAAATATGAAAGGGTCAAAATCTAATAAAATCCAGTATGTAGATAATTTTACAGGTTGTGACTAGTAATTTTCTCCAGAAATTGGTGATTGGCCTTATAAAGAGTGAATTAAAGTTATTTGTGCTGAATGGGAACTGAGGAAATTCTAGTTACAGAAGTCCGAAGACATGCATCCCTTGGCTGCAATGAATTGTATAAAAAAACTGTCCCGTGCCACCTGAGCTCCATCACATTGCCCTGACATTAGCATGAGCTGTGACAGCTCAATTAGTCCTGACATTAGCATGAGCTGTGACAGCTCACTTAGTCCATATATCAGCATGAGCTGTGACAGCTCACTTAGTCCATATATCAGCATGAGCTGTGACAGCTCACTAAGTCCTGATATCAGCATAAGCTGTGACAGCTCACTTAGTCCTGACATTAGCATGAGCTGTGACAGCTCAATTAGTCCTGACATTAGCATGAGCTGTGACAGCTCACTTAATCCTGATATTCAGCATGAGCTGTGACAGCTCACTTAGTCCTGATATCAGCATGAGCTGTGACAGCTCACTTAGTCCTGATATCAGCATGAGCTGTGACAGCTCACTTAGTCCTGATATCAGCATGAGCTGTGACAGCTCACTTAGTCCATATATCAGCATGAGCTGTGACTGCTCACTTAGTCCTGATATCAGCATGAGTTGTGACAGCTCACTTAGTCCATATATCAGCATGAGCTGTGACAGCTCACTTAGTCCATATATCAGCATGAGCTGTGACAGCTCACTTAGTCCATATATCAGCATGAGCTGTGACTGCTCACTTAGTCCTGATATCAGCATGAGTTGTGACAGCTCACTTAGTCCTGATATCAGCATGAGCTGTGACAGCTCACTTAGTCCTGATATTAGCATGAGCTGTGACAGCTCACTTAGTCCATATATCAGCATGAGCTGTGACAGCTCACTTAGTCCATATATCAGCATGAGCTGTGACTGCTCACTTAGTCCTGATATCAGCATGAGTTGTGACAGCTCACTTAGTCCTGATATCAGCATGAGCTGTGACAGCTCACTTAGTCCTGATATTAGCATGAGCTGTGACAGCTCACTTAGTCCATATATCAGCATGAGCTGTGACAGCTCACTTAGTCCATATATCAGCATGAGTTGTGACAGCTCACTTAGTCCTGATATCAGCATGAGCTGTGACAGCTCACTTAGTCCTGATATTAGCATGAGCTGTGACAACTCACTTAGTCCATATATCAGCATGAGCTGTGACAGCTCACTTAGTCCTGATATCAGCATGAGCTGTGACAGCTCACTTAGTCCTGATATCAGCATGAGTTGTATCAGCATCAGAACGGAAGGACTTACTCTGGCTGACATTTTGAAAACCACCCAGTCTTCTCATCTCTTCCACAGTGTCCATTAAAGTTTCCTGTGGGGTTAAACTTCTCAAAGCACTGAATGTCTGCGCCCTTGGACTCCTCCCCCCAGATGTACTGGCACTGCTCCTTGAGGGTAGGGCAGATTCCACTGATGCAGTAGCCAGTGTTGTTGGCACAGGGGTAGCCATCAGCGGCATAGTTATTAGCTGGACACTAAAATATAACACAAAAGTAGGATAGTTATTGACAGAATACAGGGGTATAGTTATTGGCAGGACACTGAAATATAACAGTTATTAACAGAAAACCATCCTTCCATGACATGATAGTTGACTGGATGATGCCATATAACAGAGAAGAAGAGGTTCATGGGCCCCATTGCTCACCTCAGCAACATAATATAAAACAGTACTCACCTCGCCACTATTTCCTGGACACATTTCTGGAACATCACAATCCGTGGATTGTTCCCGACACACATAGTGATTGGGTAAAAACTGGAAAAAATAAAACAGCACAGTTCATATCAGTCAGCCTGCATTTGTTTCTTCTGATGGTTGTATAATCAAGTTCAAGGACTTACTGTACAGTTGTGACAGCATGAACCACTTTTACACTGAGCCCAGGACTTGAGCAGACAGGTGCTGGGGTCACAACACGGGTCAGACATCTCACATTGCTGAAACATCAACACTCAAATCAGTTAACTTCTCAAGATCCAACATACATGTAAATACTTAGTATCACATCGAAAACAATTATCAAGAGGATTTTAAGGAATGATAACTCTGATATTTGACCTTGACCTAGAACTACTGACCTCTAGAGACCCACAATCACATTCCTCTCCCCGCTCCACAATCAAGTTCCCACAGTTCTGACTGAAAGTTTCCTGCAAACAAAAAATGTAGACTAGAACTGAATGTCAAGTGGATACCGGGAGAAGATTGAGTAATTGAAGTTACTACAAATATACATTTAGATACAGTGGGAGTATTTAAATTAAGTACTCTTAGAAACCACACAAATAAATATAATGTTAATTCTCTATCTCTCTCTTCTCTCTCTTTCATGCTGTATACTAGCTGTACCTCTTTTTCTGCCTCTTCATCCAGACAAGACGCAACATCTACACTCAGAGCAACTTCTAGATCCTCATGGCTACAGGAGGAGAATTTACGGGACTGTAATCCATTTCTTGTCCTGTGTATATAAAAACAAAGACTGAGATAGCTGAGATCTTGTTTTTACCCTGTGTAATATAAACAAAGACTGAGATAGCTGAGATCTTGTTTTTACTATGTAAAATATAAACAAAGACTAAGATAGCTGAGATCTGTGTATTATAAACAAAGTGATAGCTGAGATCTTGTTTTTACCCTGTGTAATATAAACAAAGTGATAGCTGAGATCTTGTTCTTGTCCTGCTTAATATTATTTACCTGATTGCCCTGTGTAATATAATTTAACTGATTGCCTTGTGTAATATAATTTACCTGATTGCCTTGTGTAATATAATTTACCTGATTGCCTTGTGTAATATAATTAACCTGATTGCCCTGTGTAATATAATTTATCTGATTGCCTTATGTAATATAATTAACCTGATTGCCCTGTGTAATATAATTTATCTGATTGCCCTGTGTAATATAATTTACCTGATTGCCCTGTGTAATATAATTTACCCGATTTCCCTGTGTAATATAATTTATCTGATTGCCCTGTGTAATATAATTAACCTGATTGCCCTGTGTAATATAATTTATCTGATTGCCCTGTGTAATATAATTTACCTGATTGCCCTGTGTAATATAATTACCTGATTGCCCTGTGTAATATAATTTATCTGATTGCCCTGTGTAATATAATATCTCTGATTGCCCTGTGTAACATAATCTACCTGATTGGCATGTGTAATATAATTTACCTGATTTCCCTGTGTAATATAATTTACCTGATTGCCCTGTGTGATATAATTACCTGATTGCCCTGTGTAATATAATTACCTGATTGCCCTATGTAATATAATTACCTGATTGCCCTGTGTAATATATTTTATCTGATTGCCCTGTGTAATATAATATCCCTGATTGCCCTGTGTAATATAATTTACCTGATTGGCCTGTGTAATATAATTTACCTGATTGCCTTGTGTAATATAATTGTACTGAGGTTAATTCTAAAGTTTCACTTGTCTTAATGAAAACACACAAGTTTATCTGAAAAACTGTGTATGAACAAGTAAGACTGTTTACACTACTATGTGTGTCTTTCAGAGACTGTACATTTTCTAGCTTTACCTACAGACTGACAGGCATTTAAAATACACAGTGTGTACTTACAGAACATTTACAGACTGACAGACATTTATAATACACAGTGTGTACTTACAGAACATTTACAGACTGACAGACATTTATAATACACAGTGTGTACTTACAGAACCTGAGTAGACATGATACATCCAAACTCATCCTCACATGAACAGCCTCCTGAAAACAACCAATACATACTGCTAATTAAATGTAGAACAAGATGTTAAATTAATTTAAAAATGAAAATGGAGGATGTATGGAATGATACATTGCATGCAGAGTCATCTTTAGCACACTTTAAAATCAATTTCATCACAACAAACAGAGGTAGCAGGGGTCATGTTATCTTAACCAAACAAGAGAGGTAGTCATGAGGTGCCAGGACCATCAAGTGTCTAAATTACTGTACCATCATTGTTGAAAAAATTTAGTATTTGATGTACACCTTTTAAAAACCATTGCTTATAAAAGACATATTTGTTATTAATACATATAGACTCATTAAACCATATCGGGCTTAAAATAGATAATTCACTGTCAGTACATTTTCTAAGTTCAAAAAATGACAAAAAAACATCTTTCCAAAATAGATTTTTACAAGTTTTTGACAGTTGATATAGTATTTGTCTTCCAACAATTGTCATATTTAAAATATTTGGAAAAGTACTTATTATCAAGTCTTTCCAACTTGACTGACAAGCATCATTAAAAAATCTGCGTATCCAGGTGATTTTCAAGCTTTTGCAAAAAGAATCAAGACATATCATTCTTAGCCCACCCTTTTCATAACTTTGAATAATGCTACTTTTGACTACTCTTGATGTTTTTGAATTCCATATGTAATTATAAAAAATTGTTTCAATTTCCTTTATATGTTTTTTTGGAGGATTAGGAAGACTTATTAAGAGATGCGTAATTTTTGGAAGAATCAAATTTTTAATTACTGTGATACGTCCTGCTGTAGATAGCATTCTTCTAGACCATGCGCTTATTGATAGTTTCATTTCATTGATTTTTGGTTTAAAGTTTAACTCGTACATATATGTATTATCTAAGTTTACACAATAAGTAATGCCTAAAACTGTAAATGGTTCCTGAGACCAGTTAACTTTTTCAAAATCCTTGAAATATTCATTTGATTTGTTTGATAAGGGTCCTATTTTTACACACTTAGTTTTATCATAATTAGGTTTTAGTCCTGAGTATTTTGCATATTCATTAACTAAAGAAAGTGCTGACTTAATTGAATTTTTCGAACCTTTTAATAATAACACTGTGTCATCTGCGTATTGTAGTAATTTATATTCTTTGTTCATTACACTAATCCCTTCAATTAATATGTTGTTTCTTATCATAAGGCCCATTATTTCCGCACAAAGTATAAAAATATATGGTGATATTGGGTCTTATTGCGACTAATACTTATTTATGTAAGATAGGAATAGTTGAATCAGAGTTGTGTACATTTTGTAGATGTAATGCAGAAACTATTTGTCATCTTTTTTGGGAATGTGAATATGTGAGTGAAATCTGGGATAATTTACTAGTTTGGATGAAGGACGAGTTGGAATTAGATATACCATTGAACAAAATAGATGTTATATTTGGTAGATACTACAAATATTATAACATTTTCAATATAATAATATGTATTGTAAAGAGACATATATATAGAAAAAGGAGTAGAAAAGAATTACCCTCCTTTACTGGAATCAAACGTGAAATACTTTATTATTACAAATGTGAAAAATTTATTTACACGAAAAATTGTGAATTAGGGAAATTTCATGTAAGATGGGCGAGGCTGTCCTTTAATAATGATTGTTGATTTTAAGCCTTTTGCCCCTATGATCTTAGATATTACAAAGTAATTTATTTTTGTTTACTGTAAAATGCTGATTTTTTGTACTTGATTATGATGCAGAGTAATGTGCATATACATGCAACTGAATGAGTGGGTGTATGAATGATGTTATTTGTAAAAACACCCTGTTTCAAAATTTTTTCAGTATATATAATGTTAACTTATAGACTCCAAGGCTCCCCAACCTCGGCTATAAGAATACTTCTACATGTTCTGGGGTAATAAAAACAGTTATAAAAAAAAAAAAAAGTGTCTAAATTACAGACCCCAACAAGGACTGATATAACATTGAGTTACAAGGGAGGTAGTCATGATGAGCCAGGGCCATCAAGTGTCTAAATTACAGACTCCAACAAGGACTGATATAACATTGAGTTACAAGGGAGGAAGTCATGATGAGCCAGGGCCATCAAGTGTCTAAATTACAGACCCCAACAAGGACTGATATAACATTGATTTACAAGGGAGGAAGTCATGAGGTGCCAGGGCCATCAAGTGTCTAAATTACAGATACCAACAAGGACTGATATAACACTGAGTTACAAGGGAGGAAGTCATGAGGTGCCAGGGCCATCAAGTGTCTAAATTACAGACTCCAACAAGGACTGATATAACATTGAGTTACAAGGGAGGAAGTCATGATGAGCCAGGGCCATCAAGTGTCTAAATTACAGACCCCAACAAGGACTGATATAACATTGAGTTACAAGGGAGGAAGTCATGAGGTGCCAGGGCCATCAAGTGTCTAAATTACAGACCCCAACAAGGACTGATATAACATTGAGTTACAATGGAGGTAGTCACAAGGTGCCAGGGCCATCAAGTGTCTAAATTACAGACTCCAACAAGGACTGATATAACATTGAGTTACAAGGGAGGAAGTCATGATGAGCCAGGGCCATCAAGTGTCTAAATTACAGACCCCAACAAGGACTGATATAACATTGAGTTACAAGGGAGGAAGTCATGAGGTGCCAGGGCCATCAAGTGTCTAAATTACAGACCCCAACAAGGACTGATATAACATTGAGTTACAAGGGAGGAAGTCATGAGGTGCCAGGGCCATCAAGTGTCTAAATTACAGACCCCAACAAGGACTGATATAACATTGAGTTACAAGGGAGGAAGTCATGAGGTGCCAGGGCCATCAAGTGTCTAAATTACAGACTCCAACAAGGACTGATATAACATTGAGTTACAAGGGAGGTAGTCATGATGTGCCAGGGCCATCAAGTGTCTAAATTACAGACCCCAACAAGGACTGATATAACATTGAGTTACAACGGAGGTAGTCACAAGGTGCCAGGGCCATCAAGTGTCTAAATTACAGACTCCAACAAGGACTGATATAACATTGAGTTACAAGGGAGGAAGTCATGAGGTGCCAGGGCCATCAAGTGTCTAAATTACAGACTCCAACAAGGACTGATATAACATTGAGTTACAAGGGAGGTAGTAATGATGTGCCAGGGCCATCAAGTGTCTAAATTACAGACCCCAACAAGGACTGATATAACATTGAGTTACAAGGGAGGTAGTCACAAGGTGCCAGGGCCATCAAGTGTCTAAATTACAGACTCCAACAAGGACTGATATAACATTGAGTTACAAGGGAGGTAGTCATGAGGAGCCAGGGCCATCAAGTGTCTAAATTACAGACCCCAACAAGGACTGATATAACATTGAGTTACAAGGGAGGTAGTCATGAGGTGCCAGGGCCATCAAGTGTCTAAATTACAGATACCAACAAGGACTGATATAACGTTGAGTTACAAGGGAGGTAGTCATGATGTGCCAGGGCCATCAAGTGTCTAAATTACAGACTCAACAAGGACTGATATAACACTGAGTTACAAGGGAGGAAGTCATGAGGTGCCAGGGCCATCAAGTGTCTAAATTACAGACTCCAACAAGGACTGATATAACATTGAGTTACAAGGGAGGTAGTCATGAGGAGCCAGGACCATCAAGTGTCTAAATTACAGACCCCAACAAGGACTGATATAATATTGAGTTACAAGGGAGGAAGTCATGAGGTGCCAGGGCCATCAAGTGTCTAAATTACAGACTCCAACAAGGACTGATATAACATTGAGTTACAAGGGAGGTAGTCATGAGGAGCCAGGACCATCAAGTGTCTAAATTACAGACCCCAACAAGGACTGATATAACATTGAGTTACAAGGGAAGTAGTCACAAGGTGCCAGGGCCATCAAGTGTCTAAATTACAGACCCCAACAAGGACTGATATAACACTGAGTTACAAGGGAGGTAATCATGAGGTGCCAGGGCCATCAAGTGTCTAAATTACAGACCCCAACAAGGACTGATATAACATTGAGTTACAAGGGAGGTAGTCATGATGTGCCAGGGCCATCAAGTGTCTAAATTACAGACCCCAACAAGGACTGATATAACATTGAGTTTAGGCCCCAGGGCCATAAAACGTAGACTAGCTCACTTTTGTTATCAGTCTCACATTGACAAAGTAATATACAGTGATTGGAAAGTCTAGAGGGCGATCACAAGTGAGCATGGTTTATGGCCCTGGTGACAGATGTTTTATGGCCCTGGTGACAGATGGTTTATTGCCCTGGTGACAGATCACAGGGTCACATACCTTCATGT